>NC_043019.1:26074862-26087362 GCF_006345805.1 Octopus sinensis | reverse complement strand
ATACGTAAAAAACATAAATGAGAGAAAGAAACGGTTTTAATAATAATAATTATAATAATAATAATGATTAGCTATGATTGTATTTTATAAATGCGGCTATGAACATCACCACCACCACAACCACCACCATGACCACCACCAGCAAACTGGTTAGTTTTGCCAATGTGTCGTTGTGGCCTGAAACAGCTGTCCACTGTCATCTCGATGGACATACGGCAAATACATTATTATTATTGTTGTTGTTATTATTACCTGGATCGTTATAGTTTGTTCCTTGTTTTGTCGTTGCGTTTGAAGGATATCATTACAATTAATTAAGGAAAACACAACAACAGGCACACACATACAAAAAAAGGTGAGAAGTTTTGATTTGCCTTAATTTATTTAGTTATTTATTTATCTATTTAACCCGTGTCTCATGTAAATAATGTGTGGTCAAGGGGCCTTAGTTGTTCATCATCATCATCATCGTCATCAGCATTATAATTATCGCCATCGTTACATTTGTGGTCGTTCGGGTGGCTAGACATAGCAGCAAAATCGCTCTCAAATCATCCTCCATTACTTTAAAAAAGATCAGAGGCGTGTATATTTAGATAATGTAGTCTTAGATACACACACTACGCCTGAGTAAAAGAAAAATCTCCAAAATGAAAGAAAGGACAGAGTGATCATGGTTTTGATTGTTTTTTTAATCGTGTAGGTCTGCAGTCATGTTTGACCGGTGGTTAAATAACAACAGGATAGTTTTTTTTTCTTCATTTTATGCAGGTTTACATCTTTTTACATCCTGAGTTCAAATCTGGTCACGGTAGACTTTATCTTTCCTCCCTCTGGGATCGATAAGATATAAATAAACACACAACTCCAGTGTTAGTGTCGACTTAGTGCCGCTGAATTCGACGCCCCTGTGCTTGCTTAAGAAATCGATATAATCGATTACTGATCAGTTGGCAGAATCGTTAGAGCGTCGGTCAAAATACCTGCGTTATTTACTTCCGTCCGACCCTTTATTCTCCGAGTTCAAATCCTGCTGCGGTTAAATATGCGTTTTATCTATCTAGAGCTGATAAAGTACCAGGGGCCAGTTTAATATACCTTGAAGATATTTTACTTGTGGTATAGCAATATTCCCGGTCGAAGCCATATACCCCCCCCCCCGTGCCTTTAAAGCACTTACGGAAAGGCATTAGCGTCACAACATATGAATTCTCCGCTCTCTCTCGCTCTGATATAATCTATGACCTGCTGCTGCTTAAAATACGAAACGATTATTATTTTATTTATTGGACGTTTAAAATAGATTGTCCTACATACCCATAATGATCTGTGTTTATACTTGTTGGGTGGATGGGTATTATTACCGTATGTGCGTACATAGCGATTCGTGTAGTAAAAGCATGAATGTCAAAGCACCCTCTTTTGACTCAGCCCTATATATACATACATATATATATATATATATATATATATATATATATATATATATATATATATATATATGTGTGTGTGTGGTGTGTGTGTATGTATGTATGTTAGGTGCTCACGATTGAACCACTCGTTCGTTTGTTGAAAAAACCCCCATAAGAATGGTCTTTGGTCATTGTTTTTTAACCCCGAGTTATCCCCGATCACTAGAGACATTCCAACCGTGACCATTCTGTTTTGTTTTTTTTTACCTTATGCGCAGGGGAACCAAGACCGCATAACCCAACGTGTCCTTTTCTAAAATGGTGGGGGTTTAATTCGAGGAGAATTTGACTCGTAGTTTTAGGTAGTCGCATGATCAAGTAGCGACACACTTAGTCAATAGAACCGAACAGACTGTATTTTTTCTCTCCCTCTTTTATTATTGATACATCACGGTTTCAATCTACACCTACAGTATGTTTTGTTAAAGCTCAGTACTTCCTAAATTCTCCAACACACGCCCATCCTACCTTAAACCTACCTGACACTTTAATCACTAGCCTGTCCCATGATCACTGCTGACAACCGTCGAGTGAATACCAAGCTCGATGTCAAGGTTAATCAATGAATGATCGCCAAAATTCTCACCTCAGCTTGACACAGAAATGAGCTTCCTATGTGAGGCAGGCTGCCCTGGCCTTAACACTTTCTCGTCAATCTGTTTTGTAAAAGTTTAAGACGGCGAACAGGTAGAATCGTTAGCACGCGGGTAAGATGCTTAGCCGCATATCATCCGTCTCCACTCTCTGAGTTCAAATTCCACCGAGGTCGACTTTGCCGTTCATCCTTTCGGATCGATAAAAAAAAGTACCAGTTATGCACCGAGGTCAATATAAATCGATTTACTACTTCCCCAAAATTGCTGGCCTTGTGCCAAAATTGTTTCGTTAAAGTTTAACTGGGATTATTCCCCGATGGACAATTATGGGACAGAAGACATGGCCTCAGTGGGGTGAGCTCACCGAGCTTCACTGCTTCAAGGAGTGGCACCTGGTTCCCAAATAGGAAACATTGACGTACAGTGGTGGTTTGACTCCAAGTCAACCTCGATCATGCCTGTGGCTAAGGGGATGCACTGGACGGCACTGCCCCCACTCACTTTTCAATGGGGCACTCTCAAATTTACAGTGATTCACTTATTTCGAAACTCCACATTATTACAAATTAGTGCCCATTCAGAATATTCTGAAGCATACCCAGGCACCAAAGTCTTGCGACGGGCCTGGCCTTGTTCCATCTATTAAAACTGTGACCAAAGATCTTTCCGCCGTGACTGTTTCACCTGTTATTTACAGTGCGTTGTAACTAGGACTACATTACCAAGTGTTCTGCCTTCGTTGTTGTTGTTCAGCTTCAGGCTAGCCTCAACACATTTATGAAATTTATGATCAAAGATATTCCAGCCTTTTCGGTCCTGTCTGTTATTCGGACAAATTGTATTGCATCTAGGACTCCATTATCCAATGTGCTGTCCTACTTTGTTATCATCGTTTAACTCCCGTTCATTCCTTGTCGAGCAAACCTATGAGTAGTCCATCTATTATTTTTCAGGTATAGTGTATCAAGGTTCTACGCCATCGGATGTGCCCTTTTATTTCTTTTTAAAGCTGGTTGAATGGATTTGTAGGCGATTTAGCTACAATTTCTTTCTTATAAGTCGAATGACCAGACAAAAGCTTCGTTATTGTCTCGGTGAGGTTTGGCCATGACCCGTGAAGCAGTTAGTGAAATGTTATTTTTTCGCACCCGTAAAGGAAGGATGGAAGAAGTGAGTTACGAACGGACAAGTACAGTTTGAAATTCCCTTAAAACTGACAGGGGTCCATTTCTAAACTTACCACAATATATATAGATGTTTATATTGTGCGTGCGTGTGTATATGGTCTTTTTAAAATCTTTTTCGTCGTAGTTCTCCAAGAAACAACCGGTTTCTAATTAGGAGACAAAGTTCACTGAAGACTAACTACACTGATAAAAATATGTTAATTTTTAGCCCTAGGTAAATGCTGATCGAATAAACCTATGGTCAAAGATATTCCAGCTGTGACCATTCTATCTAGTTTAGGATGGTCCAGAACTGAAAAGTGTCAGCAGAAAGGCGTCCACGAATCATAACTTGGATTACGTCCCGGCCCCTTTAAAGTGTAAGAAGTTAAGGGCCGAAAGAAACACTTGCCTGAGTGGGGTTTCTTCTGCTGCTATTTAGATCTCCTGAGAGTTTTTTTTACCATTTCAACAACGTGTCTTTTTTTGTTTATCTTTTTTTTTTATTTGAAGACTTTGGGTGTATGGTTTGTATGATTTGAGGGAGGTTGTCTGCTATTTCTTGTAGGTTTTGCGTCTAGGTAGGATCTCCCTCAGATCTTTGTAGTTTTTGTCATTTATTCATCTATTTAATTAATCGGAATTGTTGCCCGAATTAAACCAAACAACAAGAACAAGCGTGATAATGTTTATAATATTATATTACAGTATGTATATATCGATTTGACGACATAGCTGTATATTATTGGTGTCCAGTATTGGGTGTGCACCGGATTTCACTCACTTGTGAAAGATATCCACAGGTAAGTGCAGGTACACCAAACCAAACATTATCACCCACATTATTGTTATTATTACTACAGCTATTGTTGTTGTTTAACCCCAAGTCCGTCATGACCTAGCAAATCTGTCAACGATCAGAGGGGCTCCAACTGTGGCTATCCTGCCTGTTGTAGTGTATCTCGGATTACATTATCTAAATGTGTCGTCCTTCGATTTTTCCATTTCAGACAACAGTGAGTGGTCGGGGATTTAGTTGCTGTTTGTAGCACATCGGACTACAATAGTGTAGAGCAGATGTTCTCAGTCATTTTTTTTTTTGCCAATGGACCCCTTTGATTCTTAATCGAAGGAGAACCCCATAACCATTCAATGTTTTAAAAACTCCTTTTATATTTTTTTAATTAAATATTGCTAAAGAATTTTCGTGCATTGCAGAAGTTTAACCAATTTATTGTACATAAATTTTATCAACAAAATCTTATATGGACCTGCAAGGGTCATACGGACACTGGTTATGGACCGCTGCTGTAGAGGAAGCCCCTTCGGTGATAGGGATTTCATTACCTCCAAGTCTGTGTGTGTGTAAGTTGGCAGTAAGGCATCTTAATGCTTCACAGATGTGTTTTGTTTTCAAATCCAGCGGAAGTCAAGAAGACTTTGCTTTTTATAAACGTGTACTAATGGTTTAATTTTTAGGCCTATGTATGTATGTATGTTGACATTGATTCAATCCAATGTACACCCGGCTCTACACAAATGGCTCTCCCACCCACGAAAAAATGAAGCTTGTTAAGGCGTCGGTATTTAGTTATGGCTCTTTACATTCTGAGTTCAAATCCTGCCATTTCTTCTCCCTGCGGACTCGGTAAAATACAGTGCAAATCAACAGCTGGGGGACGGGGGTATTGGGTCGATGTAATCGGCTGACCCCCTGCTCCCTCTATATTCTTCTTAATTCCAGACCTTGTACCTACTATGTAAGAAGTCTTCATCATGATGATATCCATCATTGTCACCATCATCATCACTAAATTTCCTAATGTCATACGAACTATCTAAAAGATGTCTTTCTCACTTGGTACCCGGTACTCTTAAGACTGGACTACATAAAGTGCCAGTACATAGATTGCGGAAGAAGTCATTACATTATGGTACCGTACTTATATTGAGGTGGGGTACCCAACAGATAAATCCGGGTAGATATACGCACGCTCCCTCTATAGTCATGCGCAGTATCTTTTATTTATTATTTATGTATTTATTTATAGAAGAGTAGATATGGTTCGTCCCATCTGTCTGCCAGTCTCATGTTTACTTCAATATCAGGATTGTTTTGGTGCTGTAACCCATTGAAAGGTGATGCTATCGTTCCTCTGGGTTAAGGTCTGTCTTTCTTTGGATTAGGAACCAAATGTTCCATCATCTCCATGGTCGTCGCTCGAGCTGCTAGCAATAGCAGTAAAATCTCCCTCAGATCATACTTAGGCATAAAAATAAGAGACCGTGCCTGCCCAAAATAATGTAGTTTCGGATAAAGCAAATCTTAAAAAAAAAACAACAACTTAGAAATGACAAGACGGTCGACTGGGGCTAATTTGAGGCTAAGCAATTACAACAGACTGTAGTACTACACCACATTAAATTAAACGATCGCATGGCAGAATATGCAATATGGCCCTCGACTTGACGGATGTCTGACCTATCTGGAGCTGTCCATTCGACGATCACCACTAGTCTCCACGACAACAACAATTCTAGTTGTTTATTTATAAACCTTTACTGATATCACAGAAGCCATAATCACCTTCATTATTATCATGGTTTGTCATTTATTAAAATGTGGGTGGTTATATATATATATATATATATATATATATATATATATGGAACAGCTGGAAGATTGCCGTCATGTTTTGCGTCGCTAACAGCAACAACAGCAACGAATGGACTTCACAAGAACTTTACAGTTCTTCGTTTGAACTTCTCTGTAAATCCGACACTTTATTAAGTTGACATTTACGAATTCCGTTTTCAAATGAAGAAACTTTAGTCCTTTAAGAGAGAAACTAGGGTGTTGCCTTGGTTAGACAAGCTCAATTTTCAGTTTTCGTTCAGATATTGACAGTAGTGTAGAGTGCACTTTTGTGTTGAGTGCAGTTGTCGGAATCTGTCTATTTAGGGTACTATGAGCTACCCGACATGGATATCTCCCTTTCCGTTCATCATATTATTATCATATATTGTACTTGCATGCATGCATGCATGCATGCATGCATCATGCATGCATGCATGTATGTATGTATGTATGTATGTATGTATGTATGTATGTATGTATGTATGTATTACATTACAATTACTGGATATGTAATTTTTCTTTTCATCACTTGACCTAGTACATTTGTTATAAATTTTATACCCTTTAGTATATTTTCTTTTGGTGCCCTTGTTGCAAATAATGGAACAGATCCACGATCAAAATATATTCCAGCCATGACCAACTCGTCTTTTAGTGCACCTAGAACTATATTATATCAATATATCATTCCGTTTTTTGAGACAGTAGGGTGTAATTGAACAGCAATCTGGCTGCTATTTCTAGCCTGTCGAACGACTGTATAGAGGATGCCTTGTTGGCGTGTTATAATTGTTGTTGTTAATACTGTTATACGTATAGATTTTTTCCTTTATAAAATAAACCCCATTTTCTTATAGTCGCTGCGTATTACACTATAATAATTAAAACGAAGCAGAATAACAATGGAAACGAAAAACATATGACCGAAATATCGGACTCCCCCTCCATGTCACTCTGTCATATGGAAGCTAGCAGATGGACGGACGAAATAACCAGTTTACGGCAAGTTGTTAAGCCAGACAGATTATCAATAAATATAGCTGAGAGGAAAATACCTGGTGGGAAATCTTTTATTTACTAAATAGACATACAAGTTGGGAGGGAGACCCCGCTGTTTGTTTATTTGTTGGACGTTACATTGGGGGGTACGAGAGGTATTCCCCCGTTCATCCATGTCGTTCCTAGCCATAAAAAGCCTCACTGCTGTCCTCTATTTATTTATTTATTTATCCATCCATCCATCCACCCAGCCACCCACCCACCCACCTACCTACCTACCTATCTATCTATCTATCTATCTATCTATCTATCTATCTATCTATCTATCTATCTATCTATGTATGTACGTATTTATGTATGTATCTAATTATCTACCCCTTCTCTCTCTCTCTACCTACCTATCTCTCTGTCTGTCTGTCTGTCTGTCTGTCTGAATGTCTAACTGTTTGTCTATTCTTCTTTCAACTTTTACTTGTTTATCAATCATTTGACTGCGGCCATGCTAGGGCACCACATTGAAGGGTTTTAGTCGAACAAATCGACCCCAGTAATTATTTTTTTTGAAGCCTAGTATTTATTTAATCAGTCTCTTTTGCCAAGTCTCTAAGTTACAGGGATGTAAACAAACCAGTATCGGTTGTCAAGCAATGGTGGGGGACAAACATAGTATAAACACAAAGACACCTCACCTTATATATGTCTATATCTATTTATCTATATATATATATATAAAGGCACGTAAAAGCACCATCCGTTCGTGGCCGTTTGCCAGCTCCGTCTGGCACCTGTGCGGGTGGCACGTAAAAAGCACCCACTACACTCACGGAGTGGTTGGCGTTAGGAAGGGCATCCAGCGGTAGAAACACTGCCAGATCAGACTGGGCCTGATGCAGCCTTCCGGCTTCACAGTCCCCAGTTGAACCGTCCAACCCATGCTAGCATGGAAAGCGGATGCTAAATGATGATGATGATGATATACATACATGCATACATACATACATATATATATATATATATATATAATATATATATATATATATGATATGCTTCTTTCAGTTTCCAAATACTATATCCACTCACAAGGCTTTGATTGTCCTGGAGCTATAGCCAAAGACAATTGCCCAAGCTGCCATGCAGTGGGACTGAACCTGGAACCATGTGGTTGAGAAGCTCCACATAGATCCAAGTAACCAGAATATATTTCATTGAAGGGGTTTGATAATACCAAACCATGAGCTTTTCTTTTACCAGCCGACTTTAAAATGACCAAATTCACTCTAATCTTTGTAGTCAGTATTGTTCAAAGGTTTCAGTCATTTGATATTACTGGAGTTATCTCCCTCTCCCTCACTTTTAGATGGGAGTTACCTATGTATGAGTTACTTTAAGTTTTTCAAGTCGTTACTGTCTATAACATGTGTGAGACTATTGTATTTGTAACCAGACTGTGTTTGTCAGATGACTAGTTGTCATAGTAGCAACTATTGTTTACAACTTTAGCAAAAGACAGTCACAATAATTACTGATTTCTTTATAGACACAAAGTTACACATTTTTTTCTACTCTAGGTACAAGGCCTGAAATTTTGGGGGAGGGGCCAGTCAATTAGATCAACCCCAGTGTTCAACTGGTACTTAATTTATTGACCCTGAAAAGATGAAAGGCAAAGTCAACCTTGGTGGAATTTGAACTCAGAACGTAAACACAGATGAAATACCACAAAGTTACACATTGGAAGAGAGATGTGGTTGATTAAATAAAACCAAGGACCGGACTAGTTTTTATTTTCTTATATGCAGAATAATGGAAAGCAATCGGTAAAGTTCTGTAGATGACATGAACTTGTGGTGCAGGGGACAAACTAAATATTTTGCAGTGTTTAGTTACATCCCTTTATGTTCTACGTTCAAATCTTGTCGAGGTCAACTTTGCCTTACCTTCTTCTGGGATCAGTGAAATAAGAACCAGTCAAAATATTGGGGTTCAAGGGTTGATTTAATCAACTCTGGAAGGCATAAAGGGTAATATTGACTCTGAACTGGATTTGAACTCAAAAGTGAACATATGCAAGTAAAATCCACACCAATTTTCTCTTCTACTCTACTAAACAATGCATGACCTTGCAGGTGGGGCCCAGTTAGAATTTTCTTCAGGTTGAGTAGCCCATCCCACTCAAAAGGTCCCTGAATAAGGGTTGTTTAAAGATGTTGAATGAAACACCCATGTTTCCAAAAGTGAATTACCCAAACCCCAAAATATTTCTTCTCAACACATGGCTATGATGCTCCCTCACTACTTCTGCTTGTGATCAGAGATGCACATATCGTCAGCCACTAAGGGACATGCTCAACTGGTTAAGGTCAAGCAACTGCCAAGCAAATCTGTGGTATTGAGCAGAATGTTTGCTGTAGCCCATCTTTTATACCAAGACAAAACAATGTACATGATAACATTTCCAATCAATTAAGATCAGAAGCCACAAGAGCCACTGCCTAATAGGGCATCAGGACACTTCTTCTTCTTCTTCTGCTCCTCTTCCTCCTCCTCCTCCTCCTCCTTCATGATAATAGTAATAATATTTTGAATGAGAAACAGGGCAAGGAGGATCCCTCTTCTTAGTTAGTCTGCCAGATACCACAATTTTCTTAGAACTAAGAGAGGAAGGTCACTTCTTCAAAAAAGGGTGCATTATTATTGTTGTTCAGCCCTAGGTTAGTCATGACCAAGCTGATCTAGGATCAAAGACTTCCTAGCCTAGATCATTTCCATTTATTTTGCACATCCAGGTCTACATCATGTTATGTGTCCTTCCCTTTTTTTAAAATGCAAGTAGAGTGTTAGTTGAGTAATGAAACAAAATATTAACCCTTTAACATTCAGATTAATCTGCCAAATTATTTATTCACATTGTTTTGAATTAATCATGCATTATCTCATAGCTTTGAGATTTCAACAATGTGATTGTTTATTTTACAAATGACATTATAGGGTAGGAGCGAGCTGCTGGCTCTGGCCTGTTTGAGCATAAAGCAGGAAGAATATTTCTGTTGGATATTGTTGGTTTAAATGCCAAAGGTTTAAATTTAAATAAATAATTAAATGAAATATGAATACCTGTACATTAGTATAAATAATACAAGTTTATTAATACTAGTCTGTGCAAGGTACTGGTAAACTAGTCTAGTAGCTTGAAATTCCTGCTTGTAAGCGAGTGTGGATTATAAAAGGTTCGGGAGTGGGTAAGGTGGGAGGTTGTCTATGTCTACCCATGACTTCCCAGGCACCTGCAACAATTTGTGAAAGCATGGGACATGCTGCCAAGCCAAATTTGCTCATTTGGTTGATTTATATTGACTCCAGTTATGGAATTAGATTATAAAAGGATAAACAGCGACTACAACATACTCACACATACACGCACATCATCGTCATCATCATCATCATCATCTTCACCATCATTTAATGTCCGTTGTCCATGCTGGCATGGGTTGAATGGTTTGACCAGGGCTGGCAAGATGGAAGGCTGCACCAGACTCCAGTCTGATTTAGCATGGTTTCTACAGCTGGATGCCTTCCCTAATGCCAAAACGTACAAACGTAGTGGCCAATATGTATGTAGATATGTATATATGCACACCCATACACACACATATATGTGTGGTGTGGCAGAAAGGCGGCGTTGGCAGACTCGTTAGCGTGCCGGGCGAAATGCTTAGCGGTATTTCGTCTGTCGTTACGTTCTGAGTTCAAATTCCGCCGAGGTCGATGTAATTGACTTAATCCCTTGTCTATCCTTGTTTGTCCCCTCTATGTTTAGCCCCTTGTGGGCAATAAAGAGAAATATATATATGTGTGGTGTGTGTGTGTATATATATATATATATATATATATATATTATATATATATATATATATTTATGTAATTATTTCCTTCCCTAAGCATCTTATTAATACTTTGCATGTACTACCATCCCTTGCGTTGTTTTTCTTGTTTTTTTCTCTGCTTTTTTGATTTATTACATATATCATCATCATCATCATCATTTAACATACACTTTATATATATATATAGATATATATATATATAATATATATATATTATATAATATATATATATATCAGGCATGTGCCATCAGTAATTACTCAGGGTAGGCATTTGGTAATGTTTATGTAGTAAAACAAAAAAATAAGCGAAACACAAGTGTGGGACAGAGCTGGAGGCAGAATAACTTCTGCCTTTATAGCACATAAAGAAAACGGTGTTGTAGGAATGTATGCAGCACGTGTACTACAGCAGTTCTATGCATTGCTTTAATACTGAGATTGAAAGGCAGGGGCGAATTATGCCTACCTAATCTACAAAAAAAAATATATATATTTTGTATTTTATGCAGAGTAATCAGAGTAACCGTCATAATTTATTGAATTAGGTGCATATTTTGTCATGAGAGGAAAATGTTACTATCAATCTATTTTATTCAGGGTAGGCACTGCCTACATTGCCTACCCAGGTGGCACGTCCCTGATATATATATAAACCATGGCAAAGCTGACAGAAGAACTTAGCACTGTCTTCTAGTCTGTCAAACTGTCCAAGCTATGCCAGCATGGAAAATGGATGTAAAGCCAGGGGTCCCACCCACAGTAAGTGATCAGCACATCATCCATTTGTAAAACATGACCACACCAGCACAGTCTTCTCTTTTATACACTACATCTGATTCCTTTTGCACTTTATTGTACATGCACACTTATGTTGCACATCCAGCAGAGCATGCTAGCTTCATTTCTTTGTAGCCTTTGGAAGTTCTCCACATTCAGGAGACTTACCAAGTCTCAATACCACAATAGAGTTTGTATACAAACCTTAGAGAGTTTGCCTTTCTCTCTGAAATAGAAACCTTTTGTTGCCAACAGAGGTAATAAGTCTTTGAGCATTCTCCAGCTGTTCATACTCTGGCAGCTATATTCTGAGAACAACCTCCTCCACTGCTAATTAGGTCACCTGGGTAACAGAATCTATCAACTACCTCTAGGGATTCTCCTGGGCATTTGAGAAAACCTATTTTCCATGTTTTCTTAGTGTTTATTGCTCTTGTGTCACATACAAAGTCTGTTTTCTCTGTTAAGCTTGGGATCTTTTCGGTTTGAACGGCAGTTTTTTTCTAGTGGTGTCATATGAAATTGTCACCCATAATTATGACCCTAGTATCAATTTATTGCATTTCAATCTGTTTTAGGGTTAGGGTTAGTTAGGGTTAGGGGTGGGTAGAAGGGTATCTTTTTTCTTCAGAAATATAAATAAACCCAATCTATTTCTTAAACGAGGGACATATTCATTTGGCACAGAATGTTTTCACCTCAATAGACGTCATTGATTGGTTGAAACTGCAGAAATTGAAGAAAAAAACAACAAATATCTTACAAACTATAGAATTTTCTCAATAAAGCCAAGAGAAAAAGATGTTTTATAAACACATTCTACCAGTATACGAAGTTTAAATTTTTTTAGTTACCTAGAAATTATGTTAAAAACTGCCGTTCAAACCGAAAAGATCCTAAGCTTGCAATAATTCCACTGTAATTCTTGGGTGCTCAGAGTGTAGCTGGCACAGGGTACACCATATTGA
>NC_043019.1:26032362-26072362 GCF_006345805.1 Octopus sinensis | reverse complement strand
GTCACAGAAGTCTGCTGCAGGCTTCTGCCTGGCCGACTCTTGTGTAACTGTCCCACCCATGCCAGCATGGAAGGTGAATGTTAAATGATGATGATGATGTATACATATATTGCTATATCAAATACATGCATACATACTTAATACATACATACATACATATATATATATATAATATATATATATATATTATATATAAGGCACAGGAGTGGCTGTGAGGTAAGTAGCTTGCTTACCAACCACATGGTTCCGGATTCGGTCCCACTGCGTGGGACTTTCGGCAAGTGTCTTCTACTGTAGCCTCAGGCTAACCAAAGCTTTGTGAGTGGATTTGGTAGACGGAAACTGAAAGAAGCCTGTCATATATATATATGTATATATTTATTGGGAAAGGCATCACCAGTGAGAAAGTCTGTGCAGATATATATAAAAAATTACCTTTTGAATATACACTTTTTTTATATACATCTGTATAGACATTTGTGCATGTGTATATATAAGTGTGGCTTAGTGGTTAGGGCATTCTGCTCATGATCGTAAAGTTGTGAGTTCAATTCCCGGCAATGCTTTGTGTCCTTGAGCAAGACATTTTATTTCACGTTGCTCTAGTCCACTCAGCTGGCAAAAATGAGTAGTACCTGTATTTCAAAAAGGGCCAAGCTTGTCACATTCTGTGTCATGCTGAATCTCTCTGAGAACTATGTTAAGGGTACATGTGTCTGTGAAATGCTAAGCCACTTGACATTAATTTAACGAGTAAGCTGTTCCTTTGATCGTATCAGCTGGGACCCTCATTGTTGTAACTGACAGAGGACAGAGTGCTCCTTTATATATATATATATATATATATATATATATACACACACACACATACACACATGCACACACACACACACACACACACACACACACACAACACACACACACACACACACACACACACACACCTACACACACTTGTGTGTGTGTGTACACATGGATAGGTATTTTGGGGAGTGGAAGAGTGCAATAAATTTTCAATTGCTTTAAGTTTTATGGGGCAGCCAATGGTCCCAAAGTTATGTAAACCCAGAACAAGTCAATGACAAGTATTTAGAAATAAATATATGCACAAATGCATAAGTATAAAGAAACTGTACTTGAGAGGGGCAACTTTAGGGGGTGGGTATCAGAATAGTATAACCAGGTTATAGTAGTTAAAAGAGCTACAGTACTATTGATTGTGAACAGAATTAACTTAGATGAGATGCAGTTTGGCTTCGTGTCAGAAGGAGGTATAACAATGTTATCTTCCTGTGAGATGACTTCAGAAGAAATAATTTTAGCTAGGAGTAAACCTCTGCTTACAACATTAAGATACATATTGATGAGTGCAGTCAGTAAGGTGGGAGTCAGCCAGTGCCACCTTAAGGCATGAGTACAGGCACACTTGGTGGTTGCCCTGGGGCTTCTTGGGTCAAAGGGCCCAGTTATGATATTGGTATGCTGAGGTTTGCTGTTTATAATTAGATACTATAGGACCTAGTGCATTGATTTGCCCGGGGGCCTCATTGGTCTTAGGGCCCAATAATCTAAGTATGCTGTGGATTGCTGTCAATAAATGACAGATCCCAGTGCATGGTTTTAGAGTCAGTAACAAGTTCAGAAGGGAATTTGGGGTGTAAATAGAAATCCATCAAGGCTCAGTTCTCACTTTGTTGCTGTTTATTATTGAACTTCCAGACCATAACAGAGGAAGGAAAGACTAGGTGACAATGGTAAATTTGGCATGCTAACGACCTGGTTCTTCTGGACGAATCTGTCAAAAGATTTAGGCAATTTCCAAACATGAAAATGAAACCAAGAATTGGGTGGCCTCAAAATAATCTTAACAAATACTTAAAGTTTTAATAGGACAGATTAAAGATTAATGATTAAGATTTTAGTTAATAAGAAAGAATATAGGATCCTGCAACTGTGAGGGAAATGGTTGTGCTTGATATATAGAAAAGGGAAGGGAGCAGATAGAAGTGTTGTACAGAGTAAACTAGGCTTGGGGAACCGTTTTTTTTGAGGAGTGGGCTACATGGGACCACTCCCCTATCACTTATCTTGTTTCTTATCCACTCTGCCACACCACCTGTTTAA
Source organism: Octopus sinensis (assembly GCF_006345805.1). Lineage (NCBI taxonomy): Eukaryota > Metazoa > Mollusca > Cephalopoda > Octopoda > Octopodidae > Octopus > Octopus sinensis. The sequence continues at coordinate 26,070,238 of NC_043019.1, read as the reverse complement.
TGATCAATAACATTGAGTCAGTATTCAGTCCTCTCACCACCACTCTTAATCATTCCACCTCCTTTCCACCATTACTACTTATTCAAGTTATTGAACTATATTGATCAATTGTGTTTGAGCAGACACATGGCACGAAAGTTTGCGATGAGTACACAAGGCTTGTGTATTAAGGTATGTCAGATATGAAAACCCACAGTCACCTGAGCTAACGAAGGAACCTCTACCTGATCATCTGATCTGCTAGCAATAGCAGCCAAATTCTTAGATTACATCCAATTGTTATAAATAGAGGACACATTAGATTATGTAGTTAATCATATATACCTTTAAAGGTATATATATATACACACACATACACAAACGCGCACACACACACCTACATACACCTGTGTGTACGTGTGTGTACACATGGAGGCAGCCAATGGTCCCAAAGTTATGTAAACCCAGAACAAGTCAATGACAAGTATTTAGAAATAAATATATGCACAAATGCATAAGTATAAGTTCTTAAAGAAGCTGTACTTGAGAGGGGCAACTTAGGGGGTGGGTATCAGAATAGTATAACCAGGTTATAGAAGTTATTCGAGTTAATGAGAGTAAAACTATTACAACCAGTGGCTTTAGGGTGGCCAAGTGTCTCCTCTATAATAACTCATCAAACTTTTAATGACAATACAAGGCCACATGTTTGCATTCTGGAATTACCACAATTTACCCTAAACGATGAAAAATCTGCCATAACAAAAAAAACAAAACAAAACAAAAAAACCCTGCAATTTGGCAAAAAAGGGATTTTTTAATGATTTTAAATCCTTGTATTTTAAAAACGTGATGCATAAATTCTTAGGGGTTTTGTCTCACTGTATGGATGCTGTCGGTTAATGTAAGGTGACCAATGACATATGAGCTAAGTGAAATTTGGTACTGAGAAAATAGAAGGGGCCCATCTGGGTACATGATATTGATAAACCACAATAATAGCAAAATATTGATATCTGCCATTCTCAGTGATTCCAAGGCAAGTTGTCTTGCCTGGCCTATGGTATTCAGGTGTTCTATAACACTTGGCATTGTTTGGGGAACTTTTCCCAGACACTATCCTGCAGCAAATTTGGCATATAAACAAAACACACTCTATGTATGTGTGACCGATAGCATTTGCATTACTAGGGCTGCTTTTAATTTGTGATTTAATGTGTGTGGGTGTGTGTGTGTGTGTGTCACTGTGTATATATTATCTTTTGTCTTGACATGTACACACAGTTGTAAACAAAACATGGCCTTTTATACAAACAGTTTCATTACTCTGCAGTTCTCAACAAAAGTATGCCTGGGCAGTTGTTTGAGAGATCAAGCTTAGAAACAAAAGGTGAGGGTTGGTAACAGGAAGGGAAAATGGCTGTTGAAAATGTCTGTTTCTTTGTCAAGCCTTCTGCAAGCATGGAAATCAAACATCAAAACAAAATGTAATGAAACACATTGGGTATCATATTCTCCCACCAAATTTCTCAATTCCATAAACAAATCAAATGCGTTACACCTTCTCCTTGACTTAGGACCCATGCAACTTACAACCATCTGCACTTTATCACCACAAAAAATAAGGACTTAGATAAATAGATAAAAAATCGATTTTCAGACGTTGGGTAGCTGTCTGTATAACTATGGCAGCATCTGGCAATGCAGATTGACTTACGACCTGTCAGTAAGTCGAGGAAAAGGTGTATTTACTATGTAAATTTGCTCGTATTTGAGCAGCAGATTTTTAAAAACAAAATTTTCTGGAAAAATTTCATCCTAAAATGTAAAAATGGTCCAAAAAATGATGAGTCCCAGCTAAAAATGACGAGTCCCAGCTAAAATGACGAGTCCCAGCTAAAATGACGAGTCTCAGCTAAAATGACGAGTCCCAGCTAAAAATGACGAGTCCCAGCTAAAATGACGAGTCCCAGCTAAAATGATGAGTCTCAGCTAAAATGATGTGTCCCAGCTAAAATGACGAGTCCCAGCTGAAATGACGAGTCCCAGCTAAAATGACGAGTCCCAGCTAAAATGAGGAGCCTCAGCTAAAATGACGAGTCCCAGCTAAAATGACGAGTCTCATCTAATTAATATATCTAAATGAAATACCACAAGTTCTGCTAATTAACTGAGTTGTCTCTTTTACAACAGTGATTTCTAAAGTGGGTGCCACCACACCTTGAGGACAGGGAAGAATCAAGAGGGGCATTTGTGAAAGTAGGGAGTTGCAGGGGAGGATTGGAAAACCAAGGGTTGATGAGGGGAGATGATGAAAGGTAAGAGATGGTGAAGGGAGCAAAGGGGCAATGAATGCAATTAGTAGTTGTTTGTAAAACTGCATTCTGCACAATAGTGACATAATCTTATTTAATAAACAGTGTAAAACAAAGCAAATAGTAAGAGTAAACCTTTTTACTATAGGTGCAGGGCCTGAAATTTTGGGGAAGGGGTTCTAATTAAATACATCAAGTCTGGTGCTCAACTGGCACTTATTTTATCTCCTTGACTTAGGAGACGCCACCACTGCCACTACCGCTGATTACATGGACCCCCAGTGTTTCCCTGGTACTTAATTTATCGACCTTGAAAGGATGACCATGGTGGAATTTGAACTCAGAACGTAGCAATGGGCAAAATACTGCTAAGCATTTCATCAAGTGTGCTAATGATTTTGCCTGCTTGTCATTTCAATAATAATGATAATAATTCTTTGTACGATAAGCACAAGGCCTAAAATTTTTGGTGAGGGGAGCAAGTTGATTACATCAACCCCAGAACTCAACTGGTATCTATTTTACCAACCCTGAAAGGACGAAAGGCAAAGCGGATCTCGGCAGAATTTGAACTCAGAACATAAAGACGGACAAACTGCCGCTAAGCATTTTACCTGGTGTGCTAACGATTCTGCCAAATCACTGCCTTCTTAATAATGATAATAATAATAATAATATATCCATTATAATATAGTTTTTATGGCAGAACCAAAGAAAAAATGTCGGCACTATAGCATTGAACAGTTTTTTTTTTACATCATCTACAAAGATGCTATTACCAATGTGTCTGATTTACTACCAATTTCTTTCAAAAGAATCTTTGAAACTTTTAAGATTGGAAAAGTACTTGCCAAAAAAGACCAAAAAAAATCTTGCTGACAAGACGATTTATTTTATTTTCTGGCACTTTGAGGCCAATTTTACAAACAGCCAACATTGTTGAGTTTGTTTTTATCTGCATCAATAAAATTAAATTGAAGGGTTACATGAGTCTTCAAAAAAAAAAAAAAACACCCCAAAAAAACTTCGGTACTGACTGCCAAATCTAGAAAGTCACATTGTACTGGTGAAGAATCGATCTTATCAGCTAATGGTAATGTTCTAATGTACTGTGTTGTACAATCAGTCGACGAACCTAATCAATAAAATGCCTTTGTGCAGAAATGCAAATGATCAATGGAGAAAACGTGCAAGGTTGTGGAAGATGCGTTCTGTAATATTCCAAGGACTGCACAGTTTTGACTGCAGCAGGGTGAATCAACTCTGCTGTTGTGTCTTGTTGAAAGGCGGGTCACTTAGTAATGAGAAATGAGTCAAGTTTATAAAGCAATTTACTAAAGTGAGTGGAGGAGCCTCCCAGTAAGAGCATATTCATGCTTTTTGTAATGACACATGCTTTGTATAGTTCATTGTTTGGGTCAGCTCAGTTTTTGTATAATTTTTGACTTGGAGTGCAGTAGTAGTACTCTTTACTCTTTTACTTGTTTCAGTCATTTGACTGCGGCCATGCTGGAGCACCGCCTTTAGTCGAGCAAATCAACCCCGGGACTTATTCTTTGTAAGCCCAGTACTTACTTATTCTATCGGTCTCTTTTGCCGAACTGCTAAGTGACGGGGACGTAAACACACCAGCATCGGTTGTCAAGCAATGCTAGGGGGACAAACACACACACACAAACACATACACACATATACGACAGGCTTCTTTCAGTTTCCGTCTACCAAATCCACTCACAAGGCATTGGTCGGCCCGGGGCTATAGTAGAAGACACTTGCCCAAGATGCCACACAGTGGGACTGAACCCGGAACCATGTGGTTGGTTAGCAAGCTACTTACCACACAGCCACTCCTGTATAATTTAATTATTACATATAGGGATATTCAATCTAAAACATTGATGGTTCAAATTCATTCGACAAGACCGTTCTCAATAAATTATTTTCATTCAAAAACAAGCAGCTGTTTTTCATGGTGGCATCCTTATTTCTTTTTGTTTTGTTATACTCAGGACTCTGACCTTCCTGTCATCTACACAGGGATTAAACTTTACCATTAGCTCAGGTTTGGCTTATAACAGAAGAGAAAATAGTTCAAGACTTATCTGCCAGGCATTTGGTCATAAATGCAAAAGAACCCTTCTGAAACCAACCCACCTGTGGCCACGCCTAGTTCTTTGAAACAAATTCCATTTTAAAGTGACCAAAATTAAAAACCTTCTGCCACCAAAATTCTGTCAATTTATATTCCAAATGTTATTCTTTTTTATTCTTTTATTCTTTTATTTGTTTCAGTCATTTGACTACAGCCATGCTGGGGCACTGCCTTTAGTTGTGCAAATCGACCATAGGACTTATTTTCTGTAAGCTTAGTACTTATTTTATTGGTCCCTTTTGCTGAACCGCTAAGTTACGGGGATGTAAACACACTGGCATCAGTTATTATGCGTTGTTGGGGGGACAAACATCTACACACATACCATATATACATATGTATATATGTGTGTGTGTATGTATGTATATATATATATATATATACATGACGAGCTTCTTTCAGTTTCCATCTACCAAATCCACTCACAAGGCTTTGGTCGGCCTGAGGCTATAGTAGAAGACACTTGCCCAAGGTGCCACACAGTGGGACTGAACCTGGAACCATGTGGTTCGTTAGCAAGCTACTATTATATATGTAATAATTAAATTATATATTATGCACTTTATTGTGCTTTATTATGCGTGTGGCCCTTTGGTCTGTGCTGTGGAAAAATAGTTTTGCATGAAACCACTCTGTGGTGAACAAAAAAATATTGGGGATCACTACTCTAAATGACTGATTGCTTGGTTTAGTCAGTTGTATGAACTGAACAACAAAAACATTTCATTGCTTGCTGTTCTGCTCTGAAGTTTGCCGGTTGGTGAATGATGCTAAACAGATTCACTTTTATAGTTTATTTTTGTGGAAATGTCATAATTCTTTGAAACCAAGATTTTTTCTTGTGAGACAACAGGAAGAAGTTTAAAAGTGACTAATTTTATATGTTAGATTTATATTTCAGGTTTAATGAGTTTTCCGCTTCGAAAATAATTGTGAATTTGATTAAGGTGTGCTGAAAGTTTCTGGCTTTGGGCAAAAGAAAATATAGGAGGATCAGTTAATTATGGTCCTCCCTGCTTATTGCAGCAGTCCTTCAGTTTTTAAAAGCCCTGCAAAAAATACTCAGAAGGTTGGGCCTCCAACCAGGCCTTTCGCAATACCTTTAAAGCCAAGAATTCTTCAGCACCTCTTTGTAAATTTGTTTCAAAGCTTTTTTATGTTCAAATATGAAATTTGGGACATGAAGACTTTTATCAGTTCTTGAGTCTTTCTGCACTCAAAGAAAATACAGAAATGCCTGATGTGACATTCTGGTCTGTTAACAACATTTGGAAGTATTATATAAGGATTTTTTATTTTTTGAATAATTTGAAAATATTCTTACTTTGAAGATTCTAGTTGCAGACCAATTTTGAAGAAACAAAAATGAAAATATAATACGAATGGATTCCATGAAAATCAAGTGATAAACTGTAACTCAAGTTTAGTTGTTGTACCGTTTATGGTTGTACCTTCTTTTCTAGTAACATCATTCCTAGTACCCACTTTTCTAGTACCATCATTCTTAGTACCCACTTTTCTAGTACCATCATTCCTAGTACCTTCATTATGAATGTTTTTGATAATAGGCCTGTCACATGACTCTTCTAAAGCATGTTGAAACTTCAACATTTTGTCCCACCTCCACCTCCAACACCTCTTGTAATACATCTCCCCCTCCTCTCCTTCTTTCTAAAACGTGGAAGTTTACCGATATAACCTACTTTTAACTTTGTTAAAACAAATTTCGATTTTAGATTTGTTTTTATTCATATTTATATAATGACAGGGAGTTGTCTCGATAGCTGGTGTTCCACTTAAAAAAAAATCATTATCATGTTGTATATATATGTATGTATGTATGTATGCATATATATATATATATATATATATATATATATGTGTGTGTGTGTGTATATATATTATGGCAAGAAGAAAATGAAAGGAATCCAGAAGTAGTATTCATCAGCTGTTAGACATTATATTGTATCTATTTATTTATTTTAAACAACCCTGAGAATATACATACATGTGTAAAGTACCAGTAATTTCAAGAATAGAGAGAGAAGAGCAGTTTCTACCAGCAGTATATTGGATAGATATTATCCCTTGGTTGGATTCGCGACCTCTAACTCTCTTTGAATTATATATGTATATACACATATATATATATATATGCATACATACATACCTACATACATATATACATACATTATATATGTATCTATCTATTATTTATTTGTGGAAAGGGCGGATGTTGTCTCACAAGCAGTTGTGCAGGCACAAGTGTTAGTAAATGTGGTTGAATTGACCTGAAAATTTGCACACCTATGTTAAAAGTGCTGGGGAGTTTGCATGGCAACTTTGAGTTTGCTCAATTGAAAACCGTGGCCTCAAAAGCAAAATTCTTCATCTTTAAAATGTGGCCCAAATAGACCCGAATGAAATCGGGTTATAATACTAGTATCTATCTATCTATCTATCTATCTATCTATCTATCTATCTATCTATCTATCTATCTATCTATCTATATATATATATATATATACACACACATTATATATATATATATATATATATACACATTATACATATATATATATATATATGCATACATACATTACATTATATATATATATAATGATGATGATATATATATACATATATACCCATATTTAAAATAGATAAGTTTCCCAAGATGGAATGGGTATGTGTGTGTGTGTGTATAGATTATCTCACCTCCATGGTCACAGCTGTTTTCTGCAGAGCATTTTATTACACCTACCTGAAATACTCGTTTAACATAGCTTGACATTTGTATTCTCATTTTACTAATTAAATATAACCTACATAGGTGACATCAACTAGTCACTAAGTCATAGAGATGGAATGGCTCCGGTTTCTAATCTAGGTTACTACGTAATTCTTTCTTCTGCTCACAGAGATCTTCTGTTGATTGATTAAAGCCACCAATGTTAGCAAAGTTCATATTATGTTGATGAGCTCAAGTAAGAATGAAACATGTCTATACCTGTCATTGAGCTTCTTAACCAAAAAGGAAAAATTTTCCTCCCTAAGTTATAAAATTCATAATCTTTTTTCTTTTGTGAAGGCACAAGGATAAAATGCAAAGTCGACCCCGAAAAAATGAAAGGCAAAGTTAACCTTAGCAGAATTTGAACTCAAAACATAAAGCTGAATGAAATGCTTTGCAGCATTTTACCCTGGGTGCTAATGATCCTGCTGGCCCTCCACCTTACAGGTGGGATATAGATATTCAACAGGCTTTATGTCTGTGTGTTTTTCTGTTGGTTTCTAAGTCTATCCTTTGTTTGAAAAACAGTGCTCTGTGGCCATGTTCTGCAACATAGCAGTTTGGCAAAAAAGATTGATAAAGTAAGTACCAAACTTATAAAACTAAGTAAATGGGGGTTAATATGATTGACTAGAATTCATCAAGGCAGTGCTCCATTCTAATGACTGACACGAAATAGTGAGACACACAGGAATTTGAGACAGCGTCTATCTGCTTCATACCAGCAAATCAAAGCTACAATTGGCCCTTAAAACTCCCCTAGTTTTAGGGTTCAGAAAACTGTAAGCTCATTAGTGATATCAAGGAAGTGAAAGTACTGATAATTTTGAGGGAGGGTCATGGAAGGCAGGTGAGTAAATGTTTTGTGTTGCTGGAGACTGTTACCTGAAACCTTTACCTGAAACTGTTACCTGCATACTCAGCCATGAAGTCGAAGTCGAGGAATTTCTTGTATTAGCCTTAATCATTCATTTGAAAAATGGGAGTGGTTACCTATTTTTTCTTTTTTTTTGACGAGGTTCATCCAGGACAAACAGAATAATACTTTTTTCCTATATCTAGTTGTACCTCTTAATTATCATGTGTGAATGTTGTCAGGTAGCCATTGGTATAATGTATATTGTGGTTAGTTACCCTACATAAGTCACTGTTATTTATTATATATCTAAGTTAACTTGGGTTGCTGAACAATATAATAATAATAATAATAATAATAATAATAAAAACATTGTGTACAGTGCTCAGGTGCACTATAACTCATCTAAAGTGTATGTATAATCAGGTGTAGTTTCGGCGGATTTCGGAAAGCATGAGGGCCTTAAAGGATGCAGTGTCATGGCAGTCAACAACTGACGCAGGCAGTTTGTTCCATGCTTCAGCAACTCTGAGCGTGAAAAAATGTTTCCGAAAGTCATGGGAGCTGTGTTGTTTTCTGACTTTGTAGGCATGTCCACGTGTGTTAGTATAATACGTCTTGTGGCTATTTACTCTACATAACACCAACCATTCCCTGGGGTACCCAGTGTAATGTATCCTGCAGCTAGTTACCCCACATAACACCTTTCACTCAACCACATCGTGGTTCCTGTCTGAGTAGACAAAAGTTTCTAGATTAATCACTAGTTGCAGTTTACTAACCATCACCACCCAACCATAAACTAGAAGTGGTTACTTATTTTTATTAGTAGTAAGCATCTGTCGGTTTCAAGAGACCATGGATCTACGCCCGAAGAAATTGTGTCGGCTGCTGATGGTGGTTCAGTGTCTGCTGTTGCTGTGTAGGGCCACATGGGAGTGGCAGTCATGCATACAGCAGCTGCATTTGAAAGAGCTCTCTACTGGTGCTACTGGCTTTTCCTTCCGTTGAGTGTTTTACCTGGTTTTAATCTGGGTTGACTGAAGGAAACAAAGCAAATGTGTTTTGCTAACTGTAATTACATTTTAATTAACCTAGAAAATTAAGTCAGTGTTAATTACACTTAAGTGTAAAATATGCAGATATTGCGTTTGCCTTGGTTGGCCTAACACACAACAAGACACTGCCATCTTGGGTACCTTTAGTAAAATTCTGGCTGGTAGGTGTAACACACTGCCTTGTATAACACAACCACCCGGCCCTTTGGTGCTTCTAGTGGGTTGGGGAATAGACCCGTCACACTGCCACCTAATTTAATCATATGATCCTTTTGTACCTTCAGTAGAGTTCATCAGGATCTGGTTTGAAATATTCAGCCTGGAATCCTTTCCTTTTTTGTCTTGCAAACATTGACCTACATTTGTCCAGGGCAGGCATTATCCACATTAAATTCTTCAGTTTGAAAGAACTTATAAGGGCCATGAGTACTAAGTACAGTCCAGTCTTATCTGACACACAAAATAAAAGGTCCTTTTCATATTTATCTGTTAGGGGGAAGAGGAAGTCCTCTTGGACTAGAGAGAAGAATATGTTTGATATCCTGCCTGTCGGTTGGTGTCTATAGGCCAGTGCTTTTCAAACATTTTGCTGGAGCGGAACCCCAAGGAGACATTCCACTGGCTCGAGGAACCCCTGTGCAATAATTTAATAGTCTTATGCACACATATCTGCACAGGAGAATTAAAAATTACTGCCGATTTTAGCAGTTTTGTAACTTCTTGCGGAACCCCTGGACTGTGCTGGCGGAACCCTGGTTGAAAACCACTGCTATAGGCTATAAAGAGGAAGCTGTAGACCTGTGAGATTGCGGCTTTATTGGTTTTTCTGAAGAGGTGGAATATGGTGGTAACCAAACAAATGATTGGGATGCTACAGTCTGGTCTGGGAACAAATTGTGCATGCTGTTATGATGAGTTTCATTGTTGTTATTTGACTTCGGCCGTAGAACATTTCCTCACTGTCACATGCATGCACACACATGGCCATGTTGAATCGCTAGCTTCTGCACGCATTTTTTTCCTCTCCTTGTTTCTCTCCGTGTTTCTTTTCTGTGTATCTTTCTGTTGAAGAGCGTAGTCTCGAAACGTAAAAGACTTGTTTTATTTATATTCCTGAGTGCCATACTAATACAATTGTTTGTTTGTACTCCACCTGCCTTCGTCTTTTGTTTATTTTCATAAAGCTTCCCGTTATATATATATATATGCATATATATATATATATCTGCATATATGTATGTATATGTATATATACATGTATGTCTATCTATCTATTTATCTATCTATCTATCCATCTGTCTACCTGTCTGTCTGGCTGTCTGCCTACCTGTCTCTCTGTTTGTCTATCTATGTATGTATATCAAACAAAGACATCATGTTCGCTGTTCCCTCACCTCTTTGGCTTTCACATTTTGTATCATTTTAAGCCATATATATATGTGTGTGTGTGTGTGTGTGTGTGTGTGTGATATATCACACACACACAAGCAATAAGTGATAGGTAAAACGGTTCCCCTCCCACCCATGCTAACATGAAAAACCGGATGCCATGTCTTTACAACAGGGTTTACACAGCCACCAAACCCATCATAGCTTACAATAGCCGAGCAATATGACTGGCTGAACTCTAGACAGAAGTAATCATTACAGAGAATGTCCACTACAGCACTGTCTTCTTAGGTACCCTTACAACTCAGTCACGTGCATTGTGCAAACACAAACGGTATGATAGTGGAGCAGAGGTGACTTGCCTACACTGTCAGTACTGCATCTCACATAACCAACTGCTGTAAGTATGAGCCAACTTGCTAAAGATAGTAGCTAAATCTCTCTCAAATAAACTCCCACCCTATCACTGTTGTCTTAAAACAGGAAGGAAACATTGCATATTGTGCTGCATCTGGGCCAAGTGTCTTTTACTGTAACTACTATAGCCCTAGGCTGATTAATTGCTTGCAAGTGAATTTGGTAGTTGCAAGCAATTAATCAGCCTAGGCCTATAGTAGTTACAGTAAAAGGTCTTATTCATATTTATCTGTTAGTTGGAAGAGGAAGTCCTCTTGGACTAGAAGGAAGAATATGTTTGATACCCTGGTGTGAATTTGGTAGTTAGAAGAGACTGTCCATCATATGTGTGTGTGTGTATATATACTCTTTTTTCTTTTACTCTTTTACTTGTTTCAGTCATTTGATGCGGCCATGCTGGAGCACCACTTTTAGTCAAGCAAATCGACCGGGACTTATTCTTTGTAAGCCCAGTACTTATTCTATCGGTCTCTTTTTGGCGAACCGCTAAGTGCGGGGACATAAACACATCAGCATCGGTTGTCAAGCAATGCTAGGGGGACAAACAAGACACTCACACACACATACATATATATATATATACGACAGACTTCTTTCAGTTTCTGTCTACCAAATCCACTCACAAGGCATTGGTCGGCCCGGGGCTATAGCAGAAGACACTTGCCCAAGATACCACGCAGTGGGACTGAACCCGGACCATGTGGTTGGTTGCAAGCTACTTACCACTCAGCCACTCCGATATATATATATATATATATATATATATATATATATATATATATATATACATATATATATGTGTGTGGTGTATATATATATATATAAATGTGGTATAATTATAAACAGGGCAAAGCATATAAGACCATAGTGGATCTTCTTCTAGCAAAATGGATGACCACTGTTAATGGTTCATCCCTGTTATATAACACTTTAACTTTAATAGTTTCAGTATTAAAGTGAAAGTGTCTACATTACAATAGAGAGATGTTTTTGTTTCACTTTTAACACGTAATACTAAAATAGTGGAGAAGATATGATATTGCTGTGGGGTCGCCCTAGGGAAAAAGTTAAAATTTTTTTTCCAATGACACTCCCCGGACTTTAAGTAAGGCACGTGTAAAATTTGAATGAAATTGGTTTTGTAGTTCTCAAGTTTTAGGGAAACACACAGACAGACAGACAGACATTCTCAGTTTTATATATATAGAGATGATGGACTAATTAAGATTTAATCAACACCTTCCTACTTTTGGTATAACTTTTCATGTACTTACAAAAAAAAAAAAATCGTTTTCTCAGAATTTCTTTTTTAAATCTATTTCAGGTGAAAGCCAAATGGAGCTGCTCTATTTGTAAGATATATATTGTATTTTAGATTTTTACCAAAATACTTTGACTGTGATAAACTTTAACCAAAGTAAGTACCAACATATCACTATATATGTGTCTTTGTATATATACTACTTTTTTGTGAGTGACACTTGACAGCTGCACTTGTGTCGACCCCTCTCTGAAACTTCTGGTGCATGACATGATGAATGTGTTCCTTAATCAGATCAAATTAGGGATCTGTTTGAATAATGTTCTTATATCCTGGCGGTAGAAGCAGGCGTATTGTCGGGTGGGAGTGGGGAAGGAGCATCACTAAGCATTTGACAGAAATGGAACTTAACCCTTTCGATACCAACCTGGCTGAAACTACCTCTGGCTCTGTAGTACAAATGTTTTTAAAAGTTCTGAATTAAAATCCTCCACCAAACCTTAGTCTCAATTTATGTTCTTAACACTAGCTTAATGATAACTAAGTTATTCTATTAAATTCTTTGTTATATTTAAAATTAATTGAAAGAAACACAGAGTATCTGAAAATAAATACAGTAACAAAAGGGTTAAAATCTCCAAAATTTTAATTCCACAAATTAGGCAGAACTTTCATTACAACAACCTATATGTACAGGTTCTTTCAAACTGAAAATATTGGTTTCAAATTTTGGCACAAAGCCAGCAAGTTTAGGGAGGTTGATAAGTCGATTATATAAACCCAGGTGCTCAACTGGTACTCAATTTATCAACCCTGAAAGGATGAAAGCAAAGTTGACCGCAGCAAAATTTGAACTCAGAATGTATAGACAGGTGAAATACTGCTAAGCATTTTACCTGCCCGGCTAATGATTCTTCCAGCTCACCACCTTCAAACTGAAAATATTGATGTGGATAATGTCCTGTGTGGTCATATGTAAGTCAGTGTATTTAAGAGAAAAAGAGATGATTGCTACCATAAGTGTATGTGTGTGTGTGTGCACAGGCACATGATGACAACAATGGTGATGATGACTCTGATGATGTTGGTAGCATTAAGGATTATGGTGACATTTTTCCTTTTGTCTTGCAAGTACTTGGTGACCCTGTTAGTGCAGATGCCACTTAAAAGCACCCAGTCCACACTGTAAAGTGGTTGGCATTTGGAAGGGCATCCAGCTGTAAAAATCTTGCCAAAACTGACCTCAGCTGTGCTTGTGCCTCGTAAAAAGCACTAAGTCCACTCTGCTAAGTGGTTGGTGTTAGGAAGGGCGTCCAGCTGTAAAAATCTTGCCAAAACTGACCTCAGCTGTGCTTGTGCCTCGTAAAAAGCACTAAGTCCACTCTGCTAAGTGGTTGGTGTTAGGAAGGGCATCCAGCTGTAAAAATCTTGCCAAAACTGATCTCGGCTGTGCTTGTGCCTTGTAAAAAGCACTAAGTCTACTCTGCTAAGTGGTTGGTGTTAGGAAGGGCATCCAGCTGTAAAAACCTGCCAAAACGGTTACAGAAGTCTGGCGTAGGCTTCTGCCTGGCTGGCTCTTGTCAAGCCATCCCACTTGTGCTAGCATGGACGGCAAACATTAAATGATAATGATGATGATGATGATGATGGTGGTGTAGTGTTTGCAGCTGTCCAAACTCAATATCAGTTACACCAAAGTGATTAGTCTAGGATACTTTCAAGGCCAAATTTTACAACCAAAAAAAAAAAAAAAAAGATAGGTCAACTTATGCACCAAGACAACTTTGGAAGAGCCAAAAATTCCATATGAAATGCTGCAGATTTGGAAAGATAGTGCCAATGTTTGAATGTTTAATTTCTTGCTTTACACTCTGTACTATGTCAACATTTATGCTGGAAAATGTGGTTGTCTTCAAAGTTCACAGGGATTGTATTTTCCTCCCGGATAAATCCTTCTAGAAAGAAATAATAATGTTTATAGTGATGGTGGAAATCTTGGTAGAAATGCTGATAAGGATGGTGTTGTCGTCATCATCTTCGTTGTTGTTGTTGTTGTCAACTATCGTTGTTATGAGACAAACTCTCTGAACTCTGATTCCTTCTTCTGTTTCAAGATGGCAGGTTCCAGCAATGACCTTCAGATGCAGTGTGAAGAGAATGAGAAACTTGTTAAACAGCTGAGGCTGATGATAGTTGAGAAGGACAACATCATCGAAAAGACACAATCAGAATTACAGGTAAATGGCTTCTATTTGTATGTTATAGACACTGCCTTTCTTCTTTTCAAACTATATCTTCCTAGCTCTCCTGTCTGACCACCTCTGTCACCATGAGTGGATCGCTAGCCACTAAACCTTTTTTTCATTTTCTCTCTCTGCTTATTTCTGTGTTCCTTTCTGTTGAAGAGCATAGGCTCAAAACATAAAAGACTTTCTCACTTCCTGGGCGTTAGACTAATACAGCTGTTTGTTGTCTACACTCCCTGTCTTCGTCTTTTGTTTTGTTTTTTTTTGTAAATTCCAACTATATCTTTTATAAAGGCTATAGCCCCCCCTCTTCTTTGCAAGCAATAGTGTCTCTTCTTTGAAGACTGCATCTTATAAAAGGCTATAGGTATAGCCTCTCCCTTCCTTTCACACTCCTTTCATCCTCTGACACAAGTTCCTCTCCTCAAATGCCCTGCCCCTCTCATAATTCCTTGTCTTGCAAATTACTTAGTTACCCTGCCTGTGCTGGTGCCATGTTAAAAGCACCCAGTCCATACTGTAATGTGGTTGGTATCTGGAAGGGCATCCAGCCGTAAAAATCATGCCAAAATTAACCTCACCTGTGTTAGTACCACGTAAAATGCACTGAGTTCCACTTTGCACAAAAATCCCTGCCAAAACAGACACAGTAGCCTAGAGTAGTTTTTCTACTTGTCTGGCTCCTGTCATCCATCATACCCATGCATGCATAGAAGACGGACGTTAAATGATGAATTTGACGATGGTGACTCATTATTCTACATCACTCATTATTCTATGAGAGTGAGTCAAAAAGTAACGCCATTTTGTTTAGGACAGGTATAATTACCAACACAGGGACATGTATCATACATCAAAATGAAGCTGGTCCTCTGTAGATCACATCCCTACTTCTTAACATAATCATTGTTTCTCTCAATAGCAATGTTCCACCTTCAGATGAGAGCATGTATCCCTGTCCCTTAAAATACTGTTGACTGTTCTTTGAGCCACTTCACTAGTTTTCACTTCCTCGTCACTGGACTATCATCGTCACTGGACTGTCATCTCTTCGGCCCCATGAAAGAGGGTTTGAGAGACAAACATTATTCCAGTGATGAGGAAGTGAAAACCGTAGTGAAGAAGTGGCTCAAAGAACAGTCAACAGAATTTTATGGGGCAGGGATACATGCTCTCATTCGAAGGTGGAACATTGCTATTGAGAGAAACAGTGAGAAGTAGGGATGTGATCCACAGAGGACCAGCTTCATTTTGATGTATAATACATGTTCCTCTGCTGGTAATTATACCAGTCCTAAACAAAATGGCATTACTTTTTGACTCACCCTTGTACATCACTCACGGTAGTATCATGACTGATTCACTAATATTTCTTCCAAAATTTAACAATCCGATTCAGTCATTTAATTTAATTTAATTTTATGCATTTTGCTATTTGTTTTTTGTTTAATGTAACCCATTGTTATTGTCGTTGTCGTTGTAGGAGACTAAAGCTACTCTGACGAAGACCAAACTGCAATCAAAAGCCAAAACAACCAAACTGACCAACCAGTTGGAAGAAGCTAGGAAAGCTGCCCTCCCGGACAGTTCGTCAGACCGGGTATGTTGTTGTGATTAGTGTTGTGTTTAGTGTTATTATCTTTTATCTTTCACTTAGTTCAGACATTAGATTGTGGCCATTCTGGAGCACTGCTTTCGTGAATTTTTTAGTTGAATGAATTGGTCCCAGTTCGTCTTTATCATTTTTTTCTTTTTGAATTCAAAGACATTAAAAAAATTTTTCTTGGCAGTGGGGTGATGGTGATGGTGGTGGTAGTGGTTGGGGTGGTATTTATTCTGTTGGTCTTTTTTTGCTGAGCAGCTAAGTTATGTGGACATAAACACACCAACGCTGGTTGTTAAGTGGTGGTGAGGGCAAGCATAGGCACAACACATACACACACACTCACACACACACTCTCATACAGACACTCACACACACATACTCACACACGCTCATACACATAAACGCACACACTCACTCACACACATAGACACACACACCCACCCTTTTTATCTTTTATCTTTTTACTTGTTTACCTGTTCCAGTCATTAGAACTTCTGGACCCCTTCTGAGGCACATCCTTGAAGGATATTTCAGTCAACAGAATCAACCCCAGCACTTCCTTTTATTTTTAAGCCTGGGACTTATTCTGTTTATCTCTTTTGCCAAAGCGCAAAGTGACAGGGATGTAAACACACCAACACCAGATGTGAAGCATTGGTGGGGAGAGAGCAAACATAAACACACACACACACACACACACACACACACACACACACACACACATAGATCAGTGGCGTTTGGTTGTTGTTGTCCTGGGTGTGCTGCCACACTCAGTGCCACCAAATTTCAAGCAGGGGTATATAACAAATGTTTTCCATTAAGATTTAGGATTAAATTAATGAATAAGGTAAATATTTATAATGAATTTGCCATTTTTGATGGGTGTGCAGTGCACACCTAGCACACCCGGAATATACACCCCTGATATAGATATATATATGTGTGTTTATATTCCTTGTCTTGCAAGTTACTTGGTGACCCTGCCAATGCTGCTGCCACATAAAAAGTACCCAGTCCACATTTTAAAGTGGTTGGCATTTGGAAGGGCATCCAGCTGTCAAAACCATGTCAAAACTAACCTTGCCTGTACATGTGCCATGTAAAAGGCACCGAGTCTACTCTGCAGGGTGGCTGGTGTTAGGAAGAGCATCCAGCCATGAAAACCCTGCCAAAACAGACACAGTAGCCTGGGGTAGTTTTTCTACCTGGCCAGCTCCTGTCAGACCTCCTACCCATGCATGCATGGAAGACGGACATTCAATGATGATGATGATGATGATGATAGAACAGACTTCTTTCAGTTTCCATCTACCAAATTCACTCACAAGGCTTTGGTCAATCTGATAAAATATTTTAAATATTTAAATGATCAGGTATGTAGTTATATTTAGCCTCATATGAAATATAGCAAAGCTGTTTGGGTGGCCCTTGATAGAGTTCTGCTTTCAAAATGTTCCTATATTTTCATTCTGTTAACCTCATCTCGAAATCATTACATTAATTCTTTCTACCATAGGCACAAGGCTTGAAATATTGGGGTAAGCGAGGTAGTTGATTACATTTTCCCCAATATATAACTGGTACTTATTTTATTGACCCTAAAAGGATAAAAGACAAAGTCAACCTCAGTGGAATTTGAACTCAGATTGTAAAACTGGAAGAAGTTCCACCAAGCATATTGTCCAGCGTGCTAATGATTCTGCCAGTTTGCAGCCCTTAAATACTACATTAATTATTTCTACTATAGGCACAAGGCCTGAAATTTTTGGGGCTGGGTAACTGTCTGTTACATTGACCCCAGTGTTATTTTATTGAATCTGAAAATATGAAGGGCAAAGTCGACCTCAGCGGAACTTGAATTCATAACGTAAAGACACATGAAATGCTGCTATGCATCTTGTCTGGCGTGCTAACGTTTCTGCCTCTTTGCAATCTTTAAATAATGCTACGTTAATTGTTGAGAAACTAAATTAATCTTATTGATTTCTAAAATAAGTATAAAATCATCTCAAATTATCAGCCCCAGAAGTTGCCCCTGCAATGGACTGGCATCCCATTCAAGGTGAATGTTGTGATCTTGGTCACTAATATGCTGTGGATACTGGGATATGCCTTGGGAGTTGAGACAGTGATGTCCAGTGGTTGATGATGATGATGATGATGTTATCAACATTGGTTTTATATAAAGTCTGTGGAAAGCAGACAAAATATTAAACCAAAAGGATTTTTGTGCTGTTATGCCAGGAGGTAATTCCTAACTCGTTATCTTTTATTATAAAAATCAGTCAGAAACACTTCCCAGTTTACTTCTCAGCTTATGTTGGAACCTATTTGCAGCTGAGTGCACTGGGGCAATAGAAATGAAGTGTTTTATTGAAGAACACACCATACCGTCCAGTCTGGGAATTGAAACCATAATCTTAGAATCATGAGTGTAACACCCTATCTACTAGGTTACAAGCCTTCAAAATATAAGCATAAGGTTTCTAATAATCAACCCCAGTTGTTGACGGGACTTACTCATGAACCCCAGTAGTCAACTGGTATTTTATCAGCTCTAGTATTTGAACAGTATTTATGTTTTTGATTCTAACAGGGCAGTGAGTGTGGAGATGAAAATCCGGCAGAGCAAGTCAGTCGGGGTAAAATCAAATTGTTACGTCGTAAACTCGTTGAGAAGGACCGTATCTTGGCCGAGAAAGAGGAACAGTTGGTGAATCATGATGAGGAGATGTTGGCTAAAGATAAAACCTTGGTGGACAGGGATCAAACAATCAATCAGCTTAAAGAAATAATAAATACATTGAACAGTCAGCTTGTTGATCGTGATAAAATAATCAGGGATATTAATGAGTCTGAGAACCCTTCTGCTAAATCTCAGGTAACAATTCTTACATAACATTTCTCTTAGAGTTTTGGTTTGGTTCTCTGGCATATCTTGTTTATTATAATTCTCTGGGCTATAGTGGAACATTTCCAGACTGGATGTCTGTAGGAATTCTAATAAATCGATGACTGAGCTTTTCTAATGAAATCAAAGAATTTGAGGAAAACTTTCAAAAATGATAGTGGAATCTCATATCAAAAGGACCCAAAAGTAAACCATTCACAGGTAAAAGTCTTAATTAGCAAGAAAGAATGGAGAACTTTATTGCGAGGTGGTTATGATTGATTCATAGAAAAGGTGTGGGGGAAAATTCTATACTGTGTACCAAATATAAAGAGAGGGCGTAGTGAGGTCACAGGTTAGCTGAGAGAGAAAATTTTTATTAGTAGCAGATACATCAGGAGTAGTTAGCAGTAAAAGCATTCCTGAAAGGACTTCTTTTAAAGGTTTTCTAGAAAAACTTTGACAGTTTCTGTTACCTAGATGACTTGGGTGGTTGGAAAGCATAGCAGCTTGAATAAGAATGGGGTAGAACGAAGATCAGTAAGTTGTTACAAAGGGGACAAAGGAAGATTCTTTTTAACCCTTTAGCATTCAATCCGGCCATACCCAGCCCAAATAGTCTGTTTTTTTTTGTCCAAACTGTCCAGGTCCAGCCTCTCACACCTATCTTACATGTCCTAATTTGTATCATCAAAATCTTGAAGCTATGAGGTAATGCATGATTAATTAAAGACAATGTGAATAAATAAGCATTACATTGGACAGAGTAATCTGAATGCTAAGGGTTAAGCAAAGAGCAAAATGTGTGTTGAGGGTGAAGTTACTTGGTAGAGAAACATGGGTATTGATTAGAAAGGATGTGTGAAAGCTGGAAAGAAATAAGGAGAGGATACTCCACCGGGTATGTAGGGTTAGTGGGAATGAATGGTGGAACAGAAATAAGCTGAAAGAAAAATTGGATGTATGAGGAATTGACTGTTGTGTGTATGGCGGGGGGTGAGTTTGTTGGTATAGATATATGTGGTGTGTATAGAGAGGATGGCAGTTGGATAAAGGTGTTGAATCAGGCATGCGAAGAGGAAAGAACTTGTAGAAAAGGCGGACAGAGGAAGTGGACTTAGAAAGAAGTGGTGAAGGTTGATCTCAGGGAGCTGAACTTCATGAAAGAGATGATGAAGGACCCTTGTAAGTATGGAAAATAGATATAAAATGATGTTGGGCCATGTCCATATGCATTGAAACATGAACACAGGCACACACACAAACATACACATGCATACATATACACGCACATATACATACACACACACACGAACACACATACACATGCATACATATACACAGATATATACACACACACACACACAACACACATACACATGTACACATACATAAACACACATACACATGTATACACACACATGCACACACACACACACACACACACACATAAACACACATGCATGTATGCACAGGTGCACTAGTTTGTATCAGTGAAAGATAAGCACACATACACATGCATGCACATGTGTGCGTGCACACACACACATGCATACACATACACATATACATACACGAACACACATACACATGCATACATATACATACAGATATATACACACACACACAAACACACATACACATGCACGCAAACACACAAACACACATGCACGTATGGACAGGTGCACTAATTTGTATCAGTGAAAGATAAGCACACATACACATACATGCACACGTGTGCGTGCACACACTCACACACACACATACACACAAACGCACACGCAAACACACACACACTTATATTGTCCTTAGCACGCCGGGCGAAATTCGTAGCCGTATTTCGTCTGTCGTTGCGTTCCGGGTTCAAATCCCGCCGAGGTCGACTTTGCCTTTCATCCTTTCGGGGTCGATAAATTAAGTACCAGTTACGCACTGGGGTCGATGTAATCGACTTAATCCCTTTGTCTGTCCTTGTTTGTCCCCTCTGTGTTTAGCCCCTTGTGGGTAGTAAAAGAAATATATATTGTCCTTGTTTGTGTTTTAGGAAACCCTGGATCAGATTTATGTCCAGATTTTGTCCAAAGACAAGAAAATTGTTGACCTCAACAACTCAATCATTGAATTAGACAGCAAAATCAAAGACTTGCAGGAATTTATCGGAGAGAAGAATGAAGTCATTAAAGGCAGAGATAAAGTGATTGGGGTGAGTATTGTCGACTTTTAGAATTGTATTTATTTTATGTGACAATTTGTAAACAATGGCACCAGTGGTTATAGGTTTCTAATATGCTAATTATTGGTTTACTGTGTTTCTTGGTTGTGAGAGTGAGTGAGTAGGGGTGTCTTTGAATACCTTGGTGCAGAACAAACATCATAAGGGACTTGTGATATATGAAGGGCACTTGTGGTTGATCAGTTTCTTTTCTAATATTTACAGAGATATATTGGTGAAAGACACAGATAGACTAGTTTATATCAGGGAAAGATATTCACAAACATATGTATGCCCGTGCATGCGCACACACACACACACACACACACCACACACACACACACACACACACACACAGAGTATCAAGACAAAATCTGAGGACAAGATCCCCTTGGACAAATTTTAATCAAAAATATCAACTAATAAATATTATGAATTTTTTTAATAAAATTTTATTTTCCTAAAATATTTTTATTGTAAAGAAAGAACATTACCCTGGGGAATATTGACTCCCAGGGTATTTTGTCTGGGGGGAAAATTTTGTCCTCAGTGGGATTCTGTCCTCGGGGAGATTTTTTTCTAGTACCCATACACACATACACACAGAAGTACACTGGTTAAACACACACACACACCTAACTGCCCCTAACTGCCCACAGTCAAATACACATGCATGCACACACACCATTCAAACGCTCATGCACAAGGAAGATAACTTTGAGTCTCTTTTTTTTCTCTTTTACTTGTTTCAGTCATTTGACTACGGCCATGCTGGAGCACCGCTTTTAGTCGAACATACATACATACATACATACATACATACATACATAATATATATATATATATACGATGGGCTTCTTTCAATTTCCGTCTACCAAATCCACTCACAAGGCTTTGGACGACCCGAGGCTATAGTAGAAGACACTTGCCCAAGGTGCCACGCAGTGGGAATGAACCCGGAACCACGTGGTTGGTAAGCAAGCTACTTACCACACATCCACTCCTGCGCCTATATGAGTGGTTATAAAAACAATTTTAACGAACAACATTAATAAATTAAAGCGAACTGTCAGTACTGTCATGACAAGATGATATAAATCACAATAATAATAATAATAATAATAATAATATAATAATAATCCTTTCTGCTATAGGCACAAGACCTGAAATATTGTGGGAGTGACCCCATTGCTCAGCTGGTACTTATTTTATCAACCCTGAAAGGATGACAGACAAAGTTGACCTTGGCAGAATTTGAGTAATGAATATAAAGACGGTTGAAATGGCATTAAACATTTTGTCTGCCATCCTAATGGTTCTGCCAGTTTTCCATCACCTTACAATATACAATTCTTTTATAAAAATAATTATGTGTATATGTATATATATATATTTATTTATTGTTGCTATTATGTTCAAATGTCGTATGTCCAAATTCGGCCAAATGCGTTCTTTTTTCCATTATCTATTTTTGCTTGCAATAGCCAGTTCTTTTGGTCAAACTATTGTATCTCCAGCTGTTTCAGATGCCAAGATATCAAAAATAGTCAGAGTGTAGTACAGCGGCTTTGCTATGGAATGGTGAAATTATTTTTTTGTTTTCTGAAAAAGCAACATTTTGGACTTACAACACTTTTGCATAATAGCAACGATATATATATATATATATATATATACACACAAAACTACATGTATGGCAGTTTGATGATAAATTTTTCTGCTTTGTAAGGGTAATTTACTCAATATTTCTGCTGTTCTAATGGCAGTGCTGCTTTCTAAATAAAAATTATCTTATTTGCATCTTACAATATATATGGTGCTCCACCATGACATCACCCGCATGGCTAAGAGCAATAGAAGAATATATATATATGTATATATATATATATCAAATGGTTTGGATCTTGCCTATTGTGGTTAATAGTTTGGTGGTTTTGGATTGTGTAATACACCAATTGCAAATAAGTCACCATGCTATCGAAACATTTGTAACATCTATGTATGTATGAATAATTTTATTCTATTTTTCTACAGGTTTTACAGACATCCATTGTTGAAAAAGACCAGAACATAACATCTCAGACTGCTCTGATTTCAAAGTTGACTAATAAAGTTGAATCTGAAGAAGAGAAAATGTCCCTGTTGATAGAGAATCTGGAGAAGGCTGAGCATAACCTAAAAGTTGAATCTGAGCGGTTCAGTCTTCGGCTATCAGAAACCCAGAGGTACTTTGAGGAAACCCTTAATGACCGTGAAGGAGAGATTTCACAACTGAGATGCCTCATTCTCGACAGAGAGAAGGACTTGGCTACACGTGACAACGACCTCCGTGAACTGCTGGCCAGACATGAACGTGATATAGAAAACATCATGTCGAGAGAGGGAGGAGGAAATATACAGGATCAAATGTTGAAAATGATGGAACAGAAAATAAAAGATATCAATGAGGTCCTCCAGGGGAAAATTCAGGTGATTGAGATCCAGACAAACGACTTGGCCAATAAAGACCAGCAACTGCACAGCGTTATGGACAGTGTGAAGAATTTAAAAGAAAAACTTGCTGTTAGTACTGAGCAAAACCTCCTCATGCAACAGACTTTTTCAGATTATGAGACACAATGGAAATCCGAGAAACAAAAAATGGAAAGTCGCTTGAAAGCGCTTGTTGAAAAAAATGAAGAAGAAAAAGGAGAGATGAATCTACAGCTTCACACTCTCCAAGCATCGTTGAAGCAGTACGAATCTGCTTACTCTCAGGCTGCACTTCATTACAATGCACTCCAAGAACGCTATCAACAGGTTTGCACTGAAGTAAATGACTTGAAGAATTCCGTTTCTTTAAAAGATGCTGTCCATGCAAGTGCAAGTGGTTTAACGCCTGCAGTTGGTTCACCAGAGAAGCTGACAGAACTCTCACGACGGCTAGAAGTAGAAATGGCTCAGAGAAAACAACTCGAGGAACAATTCCGGCACCAAAGAACAGAACTGGAAGATGTTAAAACTCAGTTGCACTACTACCAGCACCAGAAACAGGAAGGGCTTTTGAAACCAGAGGAAGCAGAGGTACAGAACATCAAGCCTCGGGAAAAGCATAAATCTTCCGATGCATCTCCTACAAAGATCTCTGATTCTAGAATGTTAAAAATTAAGGCCCAGTTCACTGCCAAAATCAAATCTCTGGAGAAAGAAATCGAGGAATTAAAAAAGGTAAGGAATTACTTGTTTCAAATAAAAGTTTTGGCTTGGTAGTTGTAGAAGGGAGGTAGTCTTATGTTTAGCCCCAGTTCAATCCTTGTTGAGCAGACAGTGATCAAAAGTATTCCAACCACGACCATCCTGTCTGTTTATGTATATTTATGGCTACACAATATAATGTGTTCCTTTCTTGTTTAAGGCAGTAGTGTGCTATTTCTAGCCTGTCAAATCACTACATAGTCCTTTTAGCTTGGTGGGAACAAGAATCATTAATTGGAGACTGGGTGTGGCTATTGGGTGGTGTGGGTAGCTGTAAGTGGGACATGTAAGAAAATATTGTTAGCTGGTGACTTGGAGGTGGACACTTGTATGGAAGATGCACATTGTGTGTGTATGCATGTGTATATATGGATTAAATCGAATGGAAACTAGTTTCAGCTCACAAGCTGTGACCATGCTGCAGCACCACCATTTGATGTTGCTACATAATTTTTACTTCACTAATATATAGAGAACAAATGAGGGCCATGTAATTTCTTACTAAACAATTGGCACAGATGATTTGTTTATAGTGATCAAATATTTGAGCAATGTATGTATGTATGTATGTATGTATGTATGTATGTATGTATGTATGTATGTATGTATGTAGTATGTATGTATGTATGTATGTATGTATGTATGCATATATATGTATGTGTATACATATATTTAAGTGTATGTATATATATATATGTGTGTGTATATATATTTATGCTTGTCTGTGTATGTATTTATATAGTGTGTATATACATATTTATATAAATACATATATATATATAGTTAGTCCAAACATGAAAACACAAAGAGAAAACACAACCACGCGAGGATGTGGAACAAGTATAGTATAGCTCAAGAAAGGAAAGAAAGAAGGAGCATTTAATGTTTTGAGCAGAGCTCTTTGTTAGAAACATAGAAAAAGGAAAGATCCAAGGAAGGGAAGACGGAGGAAAAAAAAAATCGCCAATGATACACACGCGGTTGGGTTTAAGCCAGTGGCTGAGGCCATGCTGGTTCTCCACCTTTACTGCAGTATTGTTTCTGGTGAAGTAGCAAGTTGGATGTTGTCGCTCTTCTTTGTGCCTCCTGCATCAATGTGGGTTCATCGTATTGCAGATAAAAAATTGTCCTCTGGTAGAGCATTAAAAAGTTGTGGTCCCTTGAGTCCCAAGCTATTACAATATTGGGTTCATATCCCTGATGGAGAAGATGGAACCTTTGGTACTGTGCAGTTTGGGGATTGTTGTAGATTTCAATTCTGAAATGTGGAGCTAGACTCTCTGTTATTTTCCATATGTATAGCAATGTATATCTCTCACGTCTCCTCTCCAGGGAATAGAATCGAAGCTCCTTCAACTTCTTGTAGTAGCCCATGTGTTTTACTGAGTCTATCTTCCTTGTATAGTGGTGTTGGATCGCCTCTAGTTCTGCAATTAGCTTTACGCTCTGTGGGGACCCCAGTTGGGAGCAGTAGTCCACACGACTGAGGACAAAGGTTTTCCAAAGCAGAAGCATTGTGTCTCTGTTCCTGGTCCTGAAGGATCTAAGGATCCAACCTGCCACCCACCTGCACAGGGTTGCCATCTGAGCAATGCGCACATGAAAAGTTGCATCATTGCTCATGTGGATTCCCAGGTCATACACCGGCCCTAACCCTGGGATTACATTGCCTGCTGGTCCCGTGTACTTCAGTTGTAGTTTGTTTGTGGGCTGATAGTGAAGTGCTTGGAATTTTGTGGCATTGAAACTGCATATTATTCTCATCTGCTCATTTATATATTGCGTTCAGGTCATATATATATATATATGAGTCATCTATGAGACCATAAGTCAGGGAAAAGATGCACTCGTATATCTATCAGTAGAGTGGGTATATTAACCATTTGGTTTCGCATAAAGAATACAATGGAGTGTTAGGTAACAATCCAATTATATAACTTTATGCTCACCAGAGTATTACTATTAGTAGTAGTAGTAGTAGTAGTAGTAGTAGTAGTAGTAGTAGTAGTAGTAGTAGTAGTATATATTGCATTCAGGTCATATATATATATATATGAGTCATCTATGAGACCATAAGTCAAGAAAAAGATGCACTCGTATATCTATCAGTAGAGTGGGTATATTAACCATTTGGTTTCGCATAAAAAATACAATGGAGTGTTAGGTAACAATCCAATTATATAACTTTACGCTCATCAGAGTATTACTATTAGTAGTAATAGTAGTAGCAGTAGTAGTAGTTGTAGTAATCTGTTCTATTATAGACACAAGGTTTGAAATTTTGGGAGAAGGGGATAGTCAATGACACACACCCCAATATTCAACTGGTATTTATTTTTATCAACTTCCTCCTCACCATCCCCAAGAAGAAATCAAAATCAAAGTGAGTCAATTATTTTGTTGGTGTTACAGGGCAACCAAGGTTCCAACGAAGTCGAAGAACTGAAGAATCGGTTGGCTGAAGCTGAAGAGGATAAAGGTAACCTACTCCTGCAACTCGTAGACTTTGATGATGTTAAGACATTGCAAGGTGACTAACTTTCCACCTCTCCTAACACTGCTATTAATACCTGCTCATATCTCACAAACACTACACTGTTCACTGTTTCTCACTTGTTAATTTTCGTCAGCTGCTTTTTTTGTGAATTTAATTTCTTAGAAAATTTATATCAGGAATTTGGGAAAATCATTTAAAGATTTCCAATGAGGCCAATCACGAGTTTTCTTGGGTTTAAAAAAAAAAAAATTTTTTAAACTGATCGTAACATTCCTATTAATTTTTAAGGGGTTAATGTGCAGTAATAATTTTGGGGGAGAGGACTAATCAATTACATCGGCCCTAGTGTTTGATCGGTATTTAATTTATTGATCCCGATAGGATGAGAGACGAAGTCGACCTCAGCAGAATTTGAACTCAGAATGTAAGGATGGATGAAATGCCTGGAAGCATTTTGCCCGGCTTCCTAATGGTTCTGCCAACGTGCTGAATCCTTTCCAATAAAGGCACAAGGCTTAAAATTTTGGGAGAGGGTGTGTGTGTGTGGGGGGGGGGGGCAGTCAATTACGTTTACCCCAGTGTCCAACTGGTACTTATTTATTTTCATATTCCTTTCCTTCTTGAGACACAAAACTCCACTTGTGAAGACCTGTTGAGGCAAGGGAAAATCAAAATCGCAATCGATCAACATCAATGGAATTTGTAGCTGTGATACCAGTGCCTGAGGCACATAAGAGAACCATCCAAACATATCCGTAGCCAGACCCCAGTTGAACCGTCCAACCCATGCTAGCATGGAAAGCAGACGTTAAACGACGATGACGATGATGATGAATCCCCAACAGGCAAAGTCAACCATTGCGGAATTTGAAGTCAGAATGTAAAGCCGGATGAAATGACAATAAGCATTTTGTCCAATGTGCTAATGACTCTGCCAGTTTGTTGCCTAAGGCCAGTGATTTTAGGACAGGGATAGGTGGGGGTAGTCAATTACATTGACCCCAGTGTTTGACTGGGACTTTATTTCATTGACGCAGGTGGGACGAAAGGCAAAGTTGACTGCAACTGTATTTGAACCCAGAATGTAAAGAGTCGTAATAAACATCGCAAGAGCCTAGCGGCAGGTATTTAAAGGGAAAAACATTTGACAAGACAGTCAGTCACCCGCTGACACTCGCTGACGATACATCGAAGAGGCCAGGGAACAGAAGAACGAAGAAGAAAGAAGACATGCACCCAGCCCCAGAGCTGAAGACACCTCTGAAAGGGTGGGGGGGCCCTGCCACGTCAAAACGGTAGAGGAGTAGGGGCCGAAACCGGATGTGGTTTCTCCTGATGATGTCTTGAGCTAACTGGATCCTATAAAGGAGCTGTTGTGGTAGCAGACCACGAAACACGGTTGTAATTTCTCCCTCATAGTTCTGCCAAGCATTTATGAGGTAGCTAAGAAAAGAGGCCATTATGCTTTGCCTCTCTGTCACATGCTTGTTGCTTATATATATAGGTCACTCATTAGTCTTTTCACATAATTCTTTCTATGCAATCCACAACAGTTACATCTTCATGATTTGTCTCTTTTTGTTGTTTTTCTTTTTTCCATTTACGTTATTCAAAATTCACTGCATTTCATATGACATTGTAATCTCTTAAGAAACAGTCATTACTTCCCCCCCCCCTAAAATATGTTGATTAAGCAAGCACAAGGTAGTGAGACAGCCATTATTGCTCTTGGTGGACCACTCCCATCCACCAAAGTCTCTTTCATCCATTATAACATTGGCATTCTGTGAGAGTTTGGAGAGAACATAACCCCTTTGTTATATTTCTGTTGAAACTCATTCTTTTCTTTCAATTAAATTTTAAAATAACGAAAAAATGTAGTAAAATAACTTAGTCATTACTAAACTTGAGTTTGGAACATAAATTAACATTACATTTCTCGTCTGGCACCTGTGCCCGTGGCAAAAAACACCATCCGAGCATGGCCGTTTGCCAGCCTCGCCTGGCACCTGTGTCGGTGGCACATAAAAAACACCATCCGAGTGTGGCCGTTCGCCAGCCTCGTCTGGCACCTGTGTCCGTGGCACATATAAAAAACACCATCTGAGCGTGGCCGTTCGCCAGCCTCGTCTGGCACCTGTGTCAGTGGCACATAAAAAAAAACACCATCCGAGCGTGGCCGTTTGCCAGCCTCGTCTGGCACCTGTGTCGGTGGCACATAAAAAACACCATCCGAGCGTGGCCGTTTGCCAGCCTCGTCTGGCACCTGTGTCGGTGGCACATAAAAAACACCATCTGAGCGTGGCTGTTCGCCAGCCTCGTCTGGCACCTGTGTCGGTGGCACATAAAAAGCACCCACTACACTCACGGAGTAGTTGGCATTAGGAAGGGCATCCAGCTGTAGAAACACTGCCAGATCTAACTGGAGTGGTGCAGCCTTCGGGCTTCCCAGACCCCAGTTGAACTGTCCAACCCATGCTAGCATGGAAAGCGGACGTTAAACGATGATGATGATTTTCATTGTAAATTTTGATTCAGATCACTTTAAAATGGGATTTCTGGACCATAAAATTGAGGGCAATCTTGGGTGGTTTGTTATAAAGAGGGTGAACATGGCAAAGAGAAAAACTCAGCACAAGGACTTGCTACTAGTAAACTGCACAAGCTAAACATGATCAGAGTATCGGTGACTTAACTGGTGCCATTGTGGTGCCTGGTTGGTGTGGAGGATAAGATTTGGGGTTGTGGAAAGGAATTGACTGAAAAGTATGAAAACTTAAGAGAGAGAAATTTAGAAAATGTGGGGCATGAAGGGGCTTGAAGTAGTTGGTACCTTGGGGACTGTAACAGCTAAAATATAGAAATATGAACTGAGCCCCAAATAGAACTTCTTGAGAAGACGGCACCATTAGGAATGGCTTGGTTCATGGAATGTAAGGGAAGAAATAAATGTCAGGGACCTTTGGGCCCCACCTGCAAGGTCATGTGCTGTTTATCTTGATATAAGATCACCATGTTGCGCACATATGGTTGTGATGCATGTGCCTGGTGTACCCTTATCAGACGGGTAGTCATGATGGGTATATTGGGCTTCGTATATTTTACCCCAGTGTCACTTTGATGGCATGAACTGCTCTCTCACTCAATAGTAATAATAATAATAATAATCATCCTTTCTACTAAAGGCACAAAGCCTGAAACTTTTGGGGAGGGGATAAGTTGATTACATCGACCCCAGTACTCAACTGGTACTTAATTTATAAACCCTGAAAGGATGAAAGGCAAAGTTGACCTTGGTGGAATTTGAACTCAGAATGTTAAGACGGATGAAATGCCACGAAGCATTTCACCCAGCATGCTAATGATTTTACCAGTTTGTCGCCTCAACAACAACAACAACAACAATAATCCTTTCTACTTTAGGTACAAGGCCTTGGTGGAAGGGACTTGTTGATTACATTGACAAATAGCTCAACTGAAGCTTATTTAGACTCATACAGCTGACCTGGATCCTGCCTTTAAAATATAGAACACAAGATGGTGTTAGACGTTAGGAATACACACTGTTTACTTAATAAATGATTTGCGACAATTTGTTAAACTGTTTCACTTACAACTTTTCACTTGCAGGAGAATAAACCACACACACACACATAAATATGCATATATATATATATATTATATATATATATATACACACACACACACATATATATATATGTATATATATATATGTGTATATATATATATATATATATATATATATATATATATATATATATATATATGTATATATGTGTATATGTATATATATATGTGTATATGTATATATATGTATATATGTATATATATATATATGTGTGTATATATATACATAATAGTGTACATTTAAAACAAGAGAAAACTGCCTTCAACAGGCAGTTTTTACTCGCTAGAAGAAGCAGTCAAAACGACCAAAACCACATTTAAGAGCAATCTTCAAAAGAATAAAAATTAATAAAAATTAATGAAAATTTATATATAATACACACACACACACACATACAAACACACACAGACAGACAGACATACACGTATATCCATACTTATATACATACATGTACACAAAAAATGCACACTCATACATGCATATGCACATGTACAAACAAATATGCATTCATACACACACACACACACCCACACACATACACTTTTATTCTCCCCCCCCCCATCTTCCATTCACAGTTTCATTTCACTACTCTACCTTCTCCTCTTCTCGCTCACTGCATGTAGCTTGTTAACATTCGGATTTGACACTAGTCTATATTAGAATAGCCACTTCCTTCAGCGCTGTTGCCTCTTTCTCTCATTCTGCTTCCAGTTCTCCCTATTTTCTCTCACTGCTCTCTCTGTTTTATAGCTGCAGTGTCTTTTAGTTGCTTTCCCCCTCTCTACTTTCGCTCCCACACATATGCATTGTGCAAAGGGAAGGAAGTCCAGATGGTAAACAAATAATGTTAAGGTAAGATTTTAAGATTAGTTATCGTTTAGACCCACCTTCTCCATGAAACAAACCTGTGAGAGAAAGCATTCCAAATCATGGCCATCCTTTGGTGTTGTATATCATGGATTACATTGTCCAATGTGATCTTTTTTTTTAAGACTGTAAGGCAGGGATTTTTAATATGGTTGGCAGCATGTCCTTGGTGGCATGGTGAGCTAATAAGGGGGTGCTAAATGTCAAGGGAACTCTATGGGAGGGTGCTGAGTATTTAGACGGCTTGTGATTTACCCCAGAAATAAAATTCTTGATCCGGATACACTATATATATTTTAAACACCACGGAGTGGTTGACACTCACAGAGTGGTTGGCATTAGGAAGGGCATCCAGCTGTAGAAACACTGCCAGATCAGACTGGAGTCTGGTGCAGCCTCCTGGCTTCCCAGACCCCGGTTGAACTGTCCAACCCGTGCTAGCATGGAAAATGGACGTTAAACGATGATGATGATGATATGAGTCAGGTGGAGGCACATTGCCTAGTGGTTAGGTGATTGTGAGATCACAGTTTCAATTCCCAGACCAGCTGTATGTTGTGTTCTTGATTGAGCAAAATACCTCATTTCACATTGCCCCTGTCCACTCGGCTGTAAATGGGTACACCCTGTGATGGAATAGCCTTCTGATTAGGTACAGTGTTGGTCTTCTCACCTAGCCAGTAAAAAAAAAAGAAGTAAAGTTACCTTCTTGAGTCATACAGACTCATAAGGGCTGGTTTCCTGCTGTCTATAGTGTATAAATTTTCCCCCTGGATGGAATGCCAGGCCATTGCAGGGTTACTCCCTTTTGCCAGCTGAGTGGATTGGAGCAACATGAAATGAAGAGTTTTGCTCAACAACACAGTGCATCACCAAGTCCAGGAATCGAAACCACAACCTTATGATCATTAGTCTAACACCCTAACCACTAAGCCACGTGCCTCCCTCTCTACCAGTCATGGGCAAACTGTGGCCCATGGCACTTTCTGCTTGGCACACCTATTGAAAGATTACTATGAATTGTTTTTAGTAGTGCAACCTATCTGATGATGAGCCATGACTCATGTGGCCTGCTGGTTGGAAAAGACTGCTATGTCTAGTGTAGATGCTCCCTTAGTGGTTCTTTAGCCCCAGATGTATGACAGAAGACATTCCTGCCATAACCATCCTGTCAGTTTGTATATCGTGAGTGTAACACACCTAACCACTAAGCCATGTGCAACAGGCCTCTTTCTGTTTCTGTCTGTGAAATCCACACTCAAGGCTTTTGTTGGCCTGATGCTATAACCGAAGGCATTTGTCCAACTACCTTGCAGTGGAATTGAACCTGGAACAGCATGGCTGGGAAACAAACTTCTTACCACACAGCCTTACCTATACTTGTTTTATTCTTTCATTTGTTTCAGTCATTTGACTACGGCCATGCTGGAGCACTGCCTTTAGTCAAACAAATCGACCCCAATACTTATTCTTTGTAAGCCTAGTACTTATTTTATCGGTCTCTTTTGTCGATCTGTTAAGTTATGGGAGACATAAACACACCATCATCGGTTGTCAGGCAATGATGGGATGGGGTGGGGGACAAACACAGACACACGAACATATATATATATATATATATGTAGTTGATGGGCTTCTTTCAGTCTCCATCTACCAAATCCACTCACAAGGTTTCGGTTGGCCTGAAGCTACAGTAGATCACACTTGCCCAAGGTGCCACACAGTGGGACTGAACCTGGAGCGATGTGGTTGGTAAGCAAGCTACTTACCACACAGCCACTCCTGCACATTTTGTATATATATATATATATATATATATATATATATTATAGTGAAATTATTTGGAGGAACTGAAGCAGGGAGAAGTGTGCATGGGGTAATGTTTATTTGTGTGTGTGTGTGTGTGTTTGTATGTCATGTCTTCCTGGTTTCATATAATGCAATTGGTTGCTCTTTGTTTCTTGTTGCCTATGGTTTCAAGCCTTTATTCAGCATCAAGAACGAGCAGTTAGTGAAGGTATGTGGCTTAGTGGTTAGTGCATTTGGCTCTTGATCATAAGGTTGTGAGTTCGATTCCTGATGACATTTTGTGTCCTTGAGCAAGACACTTTATTTCATGTTGCTCCTGTCCACTCAGCTGGCAAAAATGAGTAGTACCTATTTTTCAAAGGGCTGGTCTTGTCACATTCTGTGTCACGCTGAATCTCCCCGAGGACTACATTAAGGGTACACATGTCTGTGGAGTGCTCAGCCACTTGGGCATTAATTTCACAAGCAGGCTGTTCCGTTGATCCGATCAGCTGGAACTGTCATCTTTCTGACCGATGGAGTGGCAGTTACGAACAGTACTCTTTCATCAAGGTGTTTGGACAGTGAATCAATGGTCACTTCGGTGCACTGGTGGACGGTATTTGCTATGTACCAGATACTTTCTATTGCTTATTTTTCTCTTTCTTGGTAGTCTCCATGTTGGGTTCTTTCCATCAGAATACGGCGAGTTGACAGAAACATTAGCACGCCGGGCGAAATGCGTAGACGTATTTTGTTTACCGTTACATTCTGAGTTCAAATTCCGCCGAGGTCGACTTTGCCTTTCATCCTTTCGGGGTCGATTAAATAAGTACCAGTTACGCACTGGGGGTCGATGTAATTGACTTAATCTCTTTTGTCCTTGTTTGTCCCCTCTATG
Organism: Octopus sinensis; assembly: GCF_006345805.1. NCBI lineage: Eukaryota > Metazoa > Mollusca > Cephalopoda > Octopoda > Octopodidae > Octopus > Octopus sinensis. The sequence continues at coordinate 26,036,127 of NC_043019.1, read as the reverse complement.
TTTGTAGTCCCGTTGTGGACAATAAAGAAATAAGACTGCTCATGTGGTCAGCATATCGAGACTTCACTACCAGAGGAATGGATCGGTTCATTGGATACCCTCTGAATTGCTCATCTCATCATACAACGGAGAGATTGACTGTGCTTCCAGGATTGATGACTCTATTGGCCACATCTTTCTCCTGAGGGTTATGCTTCTCATTAAATTTAAATAAAAGGCTCTCTGCAGCCATCTTATTTGTTTGGTTGTGGTTCCTTGGAGTTTGGGTGGGTTTAAACTCTCTCTTCCAATTGTTAATGGGGTTCCTCTTTTACTTCTTTTGCAGATGAGGTTTACATACATGCATACATACATATGCATACGTACATATATATATATGTATGTACATATAAAAGCATATATATGTACATGCATACTACATACATATGCATGCATACATACATACATACGTGCACACACACAAACACACACACATTATATATGCAGAGTGCGATGGGTAAATTGTTGTCATTTTATATATTCAATTTTGTGCATGCGCATTGTTTGTTTTTGATTTTATCTTCTACACAGTATAGTAGGGTCAGTTGGGCACTGTCTGTGAGAAAAAAAGAGCACTATGACACAATTCACTCTGCCAGAAATTTGGAAATGACATACTGAACTACTTGGCATTTGCGTCAGGAGTTCCAATATGAACATTTCAGAGTATTTGGGTGTCAATCTGAGTGTTTGCCGTGTCGCCAAGACATGTACTGAGAGTGATAAAAATCAAACATCCAGTCAACATCATGGTGTTTGGAGTGATCATTAGTAATAGCGATGTTATGTCTCTATTCATCTTCCCACATGGCCTCAGACTCAACATGGAGCCTATTTCAAGTACCTGGAGGAGGTGTGCTGCTCTGGGTTAAGAGGGTGGCTGCTGGAAGACCTATGTCTGGCAACAGGACTCTGCACCATTCAACACAAGCAGGAATACCCAATCATGGTTGTCAGACAACATCTGTAACCACATTACCCCTAACATTTGGCCACCTAACTCTCCATACTGCAACCCCCATCATTATTATGTGTGGGGCACAGTTGAGTGAGAGACCAAAAAAACTCCTTGTAACACCAAAGATGAACTGAAGGCAAGGATTATGGCAGCATTCACCAATTCAAACAAGGATACTATCCAGAAGAGTTTCAGGAGACTCCAAAGTCATGTGAAGGCCATGGTTGAAGCCAGTGGTGGTTTTATTGAATAAATTTACTCTTTAGTATTTCAAAATATTTTTATGTAATATCCAAGATGAGATGTCAGTGTTATTTTCATTTTTGTTTAATTTAGATGACAATTTATTCACCACACCCTGTATATGCAATATATATGTATATGCAATATATATATATATATATATGTATTGTTTACAAATGTATATATAGTTGTAATTTACAAAAAAAAAAAACCAAACAAAACAAAAGACGAAGACAGGTATGTAAACTACAACCAGATGTATTAGTTTAATGCTGGGGAAGTGAGAGAGTTTTTTACGTTTCGAGCCTACGCTCTTCAACAGACAGGAACACAGAAATAAGCAGAGAGAGAAAATAAAAAGTGAGAGAAAATAAAAAAAATATATATATAGTTATATAATATACAATGCATATATACATTACACACACGCACACACATACACATATTTATTTATCTATCTATCTATCTATCTATCTATTATATGATTAATGTTTTATGTTTGTATTAATTAACAGAGGAAATGAAGACACAACTGGCTGAAGCTGATTGGCACAACAGAGGGCTGCAAAACCATGTACAGTTACTAGAAGGACAGCTGAAAGATGCTCAACAGGAAGTTTTGTCTCTTCGAGAGAGGGCGTCAACATTAGAGACGGAGCAGGTCAGTGTTTACAAACATTACAACACTGAAGATGCTCCCCCCACCAACTAGCTTCATTTTTAGAAAGAGGGGAGGAGGCATCTTCTGTTTACTACTACTACTACTTTAATTTCTCTTGATAGATAGTGTAAGTCATCTGGGATGCTGGATACCCCTTTGGTCTCTAACCGGTACCTGTTTCTCAAACGTAAAATTGCCCGTGCGGCACCATGTAAAAGCACCCAAGTGGTGCCATGTAAAAGCAACCACCCACAGTCTGTAAAGTGGTTGGTGTTAGGAAGGGCATCCAGCCATAGGAACCATAGCAAACCAGACTGGAGCCTGGTGCAGCTCCCCAGCTTGCCTCTTCAGGTCAAACCATCCAAACCATGCCAGCATGGACAACAGATGTTAAATGATGAGGATGATGTTGATAATATATAGCTCTGTCTCGCTCCCCCTCTCTCTCTCTTCCCTCATCTCTCTCTCTCCCCTCATCTCTCTCTCTTCCCTCATCTGTCTCTCTCTTCCCTCATCTCTCTCTCTCTCCCGTCATCTCTCTCTCTCCCCTCATCTCTCTCTCTTCCCTCATCTCTCTCTCTCTCCCGTCATCTCTCTCTCTCCCCTCATCTCTCTCTCTCTCTCATCATCATCATCATTTTCCCTGCTGGCATGAGGTGGCTGGTTCAATATGAACCAATGAGTCAGAAGGCTGTGCCAGCCTCCATTGTCTCCTTTGCCACAGTTTCTACAGCCAGATGTCTTTCTTAATGCCAAGCACTTTACAGAGTGTACTGGGTGCTTCTTTTTCTTTTGTGGCAACATCACAGGTGAAATCACTAAATATCTGCCTGACCCCTCAGCTGAACGGGGGTGCAGGGTGGGTAGAGTATTGATGGATATGAAAGTATGATAGACGGACAGGAGCTGGTGTCTTGCTGAAGGTGAATAACTTCCTCATCTGGAAAGAGAGACAGAAGAGGAAAGGGCAGCGTTTCTCAACCGGGGTTCTCCAGAACCTTAGGGTTCTGCAAAAGGTCCCTAGGGGTCCCGTGAGAAAGAGTGAGATAGGCTAATACTAATTTCATGATTGTAATATGACTATACATACACAACATATTGTTGGTTATTGTAATATTGTAATACAGACATCATCCTATCTAACCTATTAGGTTATCAAAAAAATACAACAAAGATACATACATATATATATAATAATAATAATATTAGGGTGTATATCCAAACTTACAGGGAAAAATTAGATTTAGGATTAAATCAAATTTAACTTATATTATATTTGACTTTTTTATACTTTTTGGTTAGATAAAAAAAAAGTTTAAAGATTTAAAAATATAAAAATTTATAAATATAAATTTAAAAATTTCAAATTTTAATAATTTAAATTTTAAATTTTATATTTTATATATATATTGTATATCATATTAATTATATTTATTTTTTGTTTTTTATGTTTTGGTTTATGTCTATCACTGTTTGAGTTGCCTAATAGTGGTTTTATCTCTAATTTAATTTATATCTATCTATCTATCTATATATGTATGTATATAATTTAGAGAAAAACCTCTATTAAACAATTCAATAGTGAAAGACGTCATTCACACCATATAAAAAACATATATTATAAAAACCTTATTCTAAAAATCAATGAAGTACATAAACAATAAATAGTATATGATATTTACCAAATGAACTACAATGAAAAATATATGAAACAGATATGGTATATAATTTTTTTTATGCAGGGGTTCTTTGACACATGTAATTTATTTTAAGGGTTATGTAAGGGTAAAAAGGTTGAGAAACATTGGGATAGAGGAATATATCTACACTACTATACACACACTTATATAGTCACGAATACAAC
>NC_043019.1:26004862-26027362 GCF_006345805.1 Octopus sinensis | reverse complement strand
AAACCTGCCAGATCCAGCCTGTTGCACCTGTCTTACAATGTCATTATAAAATTAAACACTCTACATCATTGAAATTTTGAAACTATGAGATAAAGCAGGATTAATTCAAAACAATGAGAATAAATAAGAACTACATTTGACAGAGAAATCTGAATGCTAAAGGCTTAAAGACAAATAAGGTAGAAAGTTGTGACATTCATCCCCTGATCTTCCCCCTTTTCCCCACCTCAAGGCCATCACCAAGAATTAAAGAAGTAAAATTCTTACCACTGGGATGAAGTAAGGATTATCCAGATTTAATCAAACGAATGTTTTTTTGTTGATAATTAGTAGTGATGTCTATTTTCTGGGTTCAATTTTCTGGGTATCTTTTTCTGTTGTTTTCCAGATCCAGGAATTACAGAATCAGTTGGTTTCTCAAGATGATGTGTCTAAGAAACAAAAGCAAGAAATAAACGATTTGATTTCGAAATTGCAGTCAATGGAATCGGCAAAGGACGCGTCTTTATCGAACATTGACCAAATGATGGAGAGTTTGAAGAAAGCAAAGGTAACAAAGCAAACAAAACAACAACAACAACAACAAATAAACAAACAAAACAAAAAGCACCCCCCCCCCCAAAAAAAAACAAGCAAATAAAATAATGACAAAATCTAGATAAAAAAAAAATTTAATTAATATTTCTGACGGGATTAAGATAACAAGTTGGTTGAATCGTTAATGCATCGGACAAAATGCTTAATGGCATTTCAGGATCTTTACATTTTGAGTTGTCATCATAGCCTTTCATACTTTCAGGCTTGACTACATTGGCCCCAGTTGAACCCTGGGGTCAATGTATTTGGCTAAATCCGTTCCCTAAAATTGCAGGCCTAATGTCAAAATTCAAGATCATATTTATGATGAGTTAGATGGAAATGTCTTTATCACACAGCCATCTCTGTGTATAAGCCACTCCTTTTTTGCAGGCTTTTTTCCTTATTCTTTTATGTGGAAGCATTAGTCAGCTTCACCTAATATTGAAATAATTAGTTTTTTCTTAACTGATTAACTTAATTAAACTTTCCTGTTTTGACACTCCGCCCCAATGAAAGAACAAAAAACAAAAAAAACATAGAAATATGCATTAAGCAGTATGAAGACTCCTTTCTTATCCGCCATCCTTTATATGATGTCTAGTCTGGCAGTGAACTTTATTGCTGTTACAATTCTAATGTTCTTATACTTCCTTCAAAAATATTTGTACTCTTGTTTGGTCTATGATAGTGTTTAGACTCTACCTATTTCTTTACTACCCACAAGGGGCTAAACACAGAGAGGACGAACAAGGACAGACAAACGGATTAAGTCGATCATATCAACCCCAGTGCGTAACTGTACTTATTTAATCGACCCCGAAAGGATGAAAGGCAAAGTCGACCTCGGCGGAATTTTAACTCAGAACGTAACGGCAGACGAAATACCGCTAAGTATTTCGCCCGGCATGCTAACGATTCTGCCAGCTCGCCGCCTGTTTAGACTCTACCATTATCTGGGATGTATTGTCAGCAATGTTCCTGGGATCTCAAAGAGTTTTCAGTCTTTTAGCCTTAGACCAACGATACCCAGTCAACTAAACTGGAGTTGATCTAATCTCAACTTGTATCTTAGTTGTGGCAAACAAGTAATCTGCTCCCTTTATCCAAAGCCACTTAGTGACCTTCTCTGCAGCTTCAGCGATAGAATTTATTGTCCTCCTCTTTGCTGCAGCAGTAATTAATTATTGTAGTTAATCCATGAATCCAGTATTTCTCCTAGAAGACGAAGCAGGGAGGCCGTCCAGGTGATGTAGCAGTGAGAGTGGAAGCACTCCGTCGGTTACGACGACGAGGGTTCTGGTTGATCCAAATCAACGGAACAGCCTGCTCATGAAATTAACGTGTAAGTGGCTGAGCACTCCACAGACACGTGTACCCTTAACGTAGTTCTCGGGGATATTCAGCGTGACACAGAGAGTGACAGGGCCGGCCCTTTGAAATACAGGTACAACAGAAACAGGAAGTAAGAGTGAGAGAAAGTTATGGTGAAAGAGTACAGCAGGGATTACCACCATCCCCTGCCGAGCTTCGTGGAGCTTTAGGTGTTTTTGCTCAATAAACACTCACAACGCCTGGTCTAGGAATCGAAACCGCGATCCTACGACCGCGAGTCTGCTGCTCTAACCACTGGGCCATTGCGCCTCCAGCAGTGAGAGTAAATATATGGCGAAACAATTTTGTCCAACATTACACTATGTTAGCATTGAATGTGGTGAAGAAAGAATAATTATATGAGAAAGCAGATGGAGGTGGGGGATTGCAAAAAGTTCTTTGTGGGGTCCCGATATTTGTTGATCCCTTGCAGCGAACCCTAATCCAAACAGATTTAATACTTTTATTTTATACTAGCAGTATCGCCCGGCGTTGCTCGTGTTTGTAAGGGAAATAACTATATAAGCATTTTTAGAGAGTTACTTTCCTTATAGATGCCAATTTGGGCTTTCTTAGTCATTTCTGTTTTGGTGTCTTCAAACCATGAAGTCGTTGTTCTAAAAGAACGCTGGTCTCCTTGACAACGCTTTACGACGTTGATTTCCTTACACTCCCTTCCCCACAGCTTCACGAGGGAGGGAAAAAGGGGGAGAAGCAAACAGGTGCAGGTGTGACCATGGACGCCAACTCCGCCGCCATCGACACACGAAAAAATATGCATTAAAATGGAAAAAAATGATGTTAAATTATTTTTAAAATCGTAGACTCATCGTAGACGCGCGCTAATAGCCAGACGGGCTCGATATGAATCACGACTATAAGATACCCGAATTTGGTTAAACTGCACCGCAAAATGTGGGAGTAGTTAGGAATCTAAATCGAAGGGGACAGACACTTACACAACTACAGTTTTATATATATAGACTAGCAGTATCGCCCGGCGTTGCTCGGGTTTGTAAGGGAAATAACTATATAAGCATTTTTAGAGAGTTACTTCCCTTATAAATTCGGGCTTTCTTAGCCATTTTTGTTTTGGTGTCTTCAAGCCATGAAGTCGTTGTTTTAAAAGAACGCTGGTTTCCTTCACAACGCATTACGACGTTGATTTCTTTACACTCCCTTCCCCACAGCTTCACGAGGGAGGGAAGGGGGAGAAGCAAACAGGTGCAGCTGTGAGCGTGGACGCCAACTCCGCCGCCATCGACATACGATGCATTTTATGCATTAAAATGGAATAAAAAATGATGTTAAATTATTTTTAAAATCGTAGACTCATCGTTGACGCGCGCTAATAGTCAGACGGGCTCGATATGAATCACGACTATAAGATACCCGAATTTGGTTAAACTGCACCGCAAAATGTGGGAGGAGTTAGGAATCTAAATCGAAGGGGACAGACACTCACACAACTAGAGTTTTATATATATATATATATAGATAGATAGATATATAAGAAGATGACGACTGGGTTTAGCAGGAGTTATTTCCCTTCAACTGTCACTGTCCCATTTTCGTTGCTGCTTGCAATGGCAGTCAGAACGTTGGAGAGAAGTCTTTTAATATTCTTTCTGGTTCCCCGTGTTCTTTATTCAAACCCGACTGAAGTCAACTCGTCTGCTTTTCATCTCCTCAAGATCGATGAATTACCAGTCCAGGCGATATTAAGGTCGATTTTTTTTTTTCTCTTTATTTTTTTTCTCTCCCCAAAACATCCATCGGCTGTGGTCCAACCTGAAGAAAGGATGGCTTCCACCACATTTTGTTTATTTAAGACATGCCCTATGTCATAGCGGCACTTCAATAACCGGCGATCCTTCGGTATAGGTACCGTAAAGTGGCTTTGTTTACATTTCTGAAAATAACAGAAACCCTTTTCTCCCTACCCTAACACAAACCCTAACCTTAACCCCCCCCCCCATATATATATATATATATATATATATATATATATAAAACACTTTCTTGAAATGTATCGGGTATTTCCGGTACCTATACCGAAGTTACATCCAATGACACTTACTAAGAGTCGAGAGCCCATGTAAGAAGCGATTGTACACCCGCATGTGTAGCAGGGAGCGAACATGGCCATCTTCTTCTCACACACACACACACTATCAAGTTCCGTCCATCAGTGTTTTCGATATTTTTTTGGCCTAATTATTAAATTACAGCATTTTCTCTCCATCATAATCAATCATTACAGTCACCGATTCTTTGATACAAATGCAATTCTTGTTTATTATTTTATCCATAATTTCCTCGTCAACAGTCCAGACACATTCTCGCTCCGATATTTAAAACATTGACACCAGCGTAGAAACACTTCTGTGTCGCGAATGGATTTACTTTTAACGTTGCTAATTCCTGTTTAGAATGGAAGTGGCCCTCCACTTATTGCTGCTTATCGAATCATTCTTTAATTAAATCCTATTTAAAAAAATTAATTGGAAAGCAGTTCTCCTCCCCTCGGCCACGTCATCCTCTCTTAATCATTAAACTTGGTCGAACAGCGATTGGGTTATGTCCCTTACATCATAAACGTTGAGTGTCAAGGAAACTTCGTCGAACAAGCAAGGATATCAGTTTAAAATTAAGATTTAATCACAATTCGTCACTGATATTGGCGATTCGACATAACTTTATTGGATCTTTTTGGTTTGAACGGCAGTTTTTTTAAAATAATTTCCACGTAACTAAACACTTTTAAACTTCGTATACTGGTAGAATGTGTTTATAAAACATCTTTTTCTCTTGGCTTTATTGAGAAAATTCTATAGTTTGTAAGATATTTGTTGTTTTTTTTTTCTTCAATTTCTGCAATTTCAATCAATCAGTGACGTCTATTGAGGTGAAAACATTCTGTGCCGTATGAATATGTCCCTCGTTTAAGAAACAGATTGGATTTATTTACATTTCTGAAGAAAAAAGATACCCTTCCCCCCACCCTTAATCCTAACCCTAACCCTAAAACAGATTGAAATGCAATAGATCGATACTAGGGTCATAATTATGGGTGACAATTTCATATTACACCGCTAGAAAAAACTGCCGTTCAAACCGAAAATACCCCTTTATTTATTGTATATGTAGGTGTACAGGACGGAATTTAGGGGATGTCTTAAACATTGAGTATAAAATCCGAACCATTCTGTGGATTAGAGTGTCACCAATAACAATGGAGTTTATTTACATTATTTACATTGGACGAATATGTGTCCTCATCTTGTTTATTGTTACCACAATGTTTCGGCTGGAGCCTCTATCAGGTGTCCTTGTAGAATTTTGAACCCAACTCTGGATTCTCGTTCCTAAGGTATTTTTTTTTGCTGTGTGTCTGTGCCCCCCCCCCCCAACATCGCTTGACAACCGATGCTGGTGTGTTTACGTCCCCGTAACTTAGCAAAAGAAACCGATAGAGTATGTACTAGGCTTACAAAGAATAAGTCCTGGGGTCGATTTGCTCGACTAAAAGACGGTGCTCCAGCATGTCCACAGTCAAATAACTGAAACAAATAAAAGAGTAAGAGTATATTATTATTATTATTATTATTATTATTATTATTATTATTTATTCAAGGCACTGCCTAGAATTGAACTCGGCGTCTTGGAGTTAGTATATGTATATATTTGTGTGTGTGCCTGTGTTTGTCCCCCCCAACGTTGCTTGACAACCGATGGTGGTGTGTTTACATCCCCGTAACTTATTGGTTTGGCAAAAGAGACCGATAGAATAAGTACTAGGTTTACAAAGAATAAGTTCTGGGGTCGATTTGTTTGACTAAAAGCTGTGCTCCAGCATGGCTGCAGTCAAATGACTGAAACATGTAAAAGAATAAAAGTATATACATAAATCTGTTGTCAGTGAATCTTGATATTTTGTTTTTGTCATTGTAGACTGAAGCGGACGAGGAACTGAAGAAGACCCAAACCTCTTTGGACGAGACTCGGATGAAGCTACAACAGACAGAAGATGCTCTTCAGACAGTTGCTAGTGAACATGGAAAAGCACAGAAAGAACTGAAGCAGTCACTTGATGAAACGTTGAGTAACTTTCAGCAGCAGAGCAAGGAAATAGGTCACGTCTGTCAGTTCCTTGGTTTTACTGAGATTTCTGTGGAGAAACTATACTACGTGGTGAAAGAGAAAGTTGAGTGTGTCACTGAACTGCAACAGAGACTTCAAATTATCGAGAAGTCTTGGGATGAGAAACAGAATGCTCTTGAGAGTAAAGAAACTGAGGTTGAATCGTTGAAATCACAGCTTCAAAACTACGACAAAAATGTTCAGCTTTCCATGCATGACAGAGCAGCTGAGAATAATTCATATAAAGAAAATTTGTCAATGAAGGATCAAAGTATAAAGTTACTTCAGGAAACTGTTGATACTCAGACAGCCGAAATATGTAAGTTTAAGGAACTGCAAGTCTCTCAGGAGCAGAAAGTAGAACAGTATGAAAAGGAAGCTAGTGAGAAGCTGCAAGAATTCCTCTCCCAAACCGTCCTGTTTCAGAGTCAAATAGAAGCTTTGCAGAAAGATGTTGAGAGTAAACAAAGCAGTTTATGTGAGTCTGAAGCTAAAGTAGAGAGTTTGCAGCAATCTCTGCAAGAAAAAGTTGAGGATTTTACCAAAGTGGTTTCTGAACAATCCAGAATGGATGAAAATAGTGGCAAGATTATGGCAGAGAAACAGGCACAAATAGAAAACCTTAAATCTTCACTGGATCAAATGACCAACATTCTAAATGAGAAACAATCTGATTTTGATATGAAACGTAAAGAAATGAACTCTGTTGTATTGCAGCTTAACACTGAAAAGACAGAAAAAGATGCTCAAATCGAAAGTCTTTCTGTAAAAGTGTCTGAATTGACTGCAAGCTTCAACGAATCTAAAGCAGTTTGCGAGAAAGTGCAGGCTGAGAAGGTGACCCATGAAAGGACAATGCAAGTATCTGGTGAAATGGTGAAAGATTTGCTTATCAACAGACTTGGGACTTTATCAACAGATTCTGAAATGGAAATGCCTCTGTCAGAGTCTATTGGATTAGTTATTTCTCAAATAGAAGGATTGTTATCAGAGAAAGTTCGGCTTGAATCAATGCTACAACATTCCGAAAAAAATAATGAATCACTTAAATCAAACGTTGAGGAATTGGAAAATAAATGTAGCCAGAATGAGTTGTCTTTGATGAATCTACAATCAGATTCTTCACAGCAAGAACTAGCAGTGAAGAAACTTATGGAAGGGAAAGATGTAAAAATCACTTCTTTACAGGACAATGTTGAAAGCTTAAATTTGTCATTACAACAAAGCCAGGTTCGTGAAAATGACTTAACACAACAGATTAAAAATGTTCAAGACAGTTCCAACTTCATGCAGCAGCAACTGACTGATGCCAAAAATCAAGTAGAGGCATTGATGCAACAACAAACCAGTCTACAGGAAGAAGTGAGGCTCTTAAAAGACCAGGAAATTTCTAGGGAAACCAACAGGCAAGATCTGGAGCTTTTGCTGGAAGAACAAGGAAAGAAGGTGAGACTTTTGTCTGAAAATTTAGAATTAGTGTCACATGAAAAGAAATGCATGCATGCTGAGGTTGAAAATGGTATACGTGAAATACAACTTGTTACTAACACTAATTTAGAATTAGCCAAAAAGATAGGGCAGCTACAAGATTTGTTGTCTGAGAAGGAAGGTTTACTTCAACATCACTCTGATGAACTAGAAAAGGAAAAATCTCAATTAAATGTTCATTTAGAAAAATGCTCTAATCAAATTAATGATCTTGAACAAGCACTTGCTTCGTCTAATTCTAAATTGTCTGAAGTTTCAGCTAGTAATCTTACCTTTGAAAAATCTCTTGCTGAACGCAAAGATCGAGTGGAAGAGTTAGAGGTGGAGAACAATCAGCTTTTGTTAAAACTATCTGAATATGATAACAACCAGTTGTTGTTACACGAGAAAGAGAAGATGCTGGCCAAAGATAATGAAGATATTGCAGGTAAATTAGTTAAAGCTGAACAGGTGATGTCAGAGAGAGATGGTACCATCGGGGAACTTGAAACTAATCTTAAAAATGCTGAAGATAAAATAAAGGAAAACAGTGCAATGCTACAAGAAGCGTGTTTGGAGAAGAAAGATTTGGAAGACAAACTTAAGGAACTTGGTAACAGGTTGGAAGTAGAAAAAGAGCTTAGAGTAAATATTGAAACAGTTAATAAAAATATAAAGGAATCATTTGAAAATTATCATCAAAAGACAGTTCAAGAACTGCAGGATCAAAATAGTCTGATAACATCTTCTAATAGAGCTGCTGAAAAACAGCAAGAAGAGAATCTTAGTTTAAGCAACGAACTCTCTTCACTACAAAGTAGTTTTGATAATCAGTTGGCTGAGAGGAATCGCTGTATTTCTGGTCTTGAGGAACAGTTTCAGAAATCTGTGGCAAATGAAAATAGATTAGTAAAAGAGATAGGATTGTTGCAGTCAGAGAAACATGAAGCTGAAATGGATATTGTTAACTTTAAAGTGAGTTTACAGGAGAAGGAAGATTTGATTAGAAATTTATTAATGTCTGTTGATGAAACTAAAGAATCTCAAGAAGTTGGTAAAGAGAAATTCCAGATGTTGCTCCAAGAGAACCAGTTCTATCAACAAGTTATCAAAGATCTTCAATCTGAACTAAAAGACAGTAAAGAACTAGGGGTCACGAGTGAGAAATCTTTGGTAAAAATGAAGAATAGTGTAAAAGAAGGAGAGGTCGCCGTGGAAAGTTTTAGGAAGTCTTATGAAAATCTGAAACAAGAACATGATATACTCTGCCAAAAACTGAAAGAATCTGAATATAATCTGGAGGAAACAAATTTGGAGCTTTCTAGATTTCAAGGTGTTCTTCATGATTCTCAGCTGGCACTGGAAGACTCGTTTGAAAAGGTAAAGAAAGAATCCGAACTAACTATTACCGATTTAATAAACAAGAATCAAGTCCTTACTACTGAGATCAGTAATCTCAGACTCCAGATAGATGAAGGAAATAAGTCTCAAGAAATGGTAGGAAGGTTGAAGAAGGAATTGGTTGAGAAGTCAAAAGAATGTGCTCAACTTAAAACTAAAATCTCCATCAATGAAGAAGATTGTTCTGAAATTAATCAATTGATTGATGCTTGTTTGTTGAATAATTATGGTAAAGAGTCTTTACCGGAACCTGTCCCACCAAGATTACAGTCTTCTGGGATGCCCTTTAAGAATGTGAAGAAACAGACCCCAAATTCCAATGTTGATGGCGCTTTAAAGAAAAAATATGCTAAAAAGTCTACAAGAAAATCAAAGAGCACATCTTCTTTGAATAATGGTAACACAGCTGCTGATTCCTCTGAAAGACACAATGAATCTGATATTTCTTCGAAAGAGGAATGTGGGAACAAAATTATTATAAAGAAATTAAAAGAGTTAGTTCAAGAAAGAGAAAACCTATTTTCATTATTAGACTCTTTAAATTCAAACTTTGGGAAAGATGCTCTGAAAGAAGAAAGCATTCCTGGCCGCATTAACCAATTTTGTAAATATTTGCAAGAACAGAAATTGATGCTAGAAAACTTACAACAAATACAAATGGACAGGGAATTGGCATTCGGTTCAGCTGCCAAACAACTGACAGAAATCTATGAGAACTGTGCTTGTATTTTGGTTAATGGGTCAGAGCAGATGCCATCACAGGATTCTGATTTTCTTGTATGTTCTAATGATAAAAATGAAAATAATCAACTTGAAAATTTGGTTGATAAATTTTCAAATTTGTTTCATGTTCTTCAGACTTGGAAAGAAACACATGTGAGCATCCCGGATGTAAACACAAGTGAAACTTCTGGAAAGTGCTCTAAAGAGAAAGTGGTTGCACAGGATCCTAGTCAATCCCAATTTGTTGTTGAAAAAGAGAGAGTTCTTGCAACTGAAGAATCAGCTGAGATAAGCAGCAAAAAAGATCCAAATATTTCAAGTCTACCTGAGGAAATTTCACACAATACAGCACCTATGCAAAAAACTATTTTGAATTTCTTTGCAAAATGCCAACAGACTGGAATCAATGTTACTCTTCCAGCCACAGTTAATAAGGAAAACCTGAGGGAAGAAGATATTCTCGAAGTGTCACTGAATGTCTTGTTTGACAGAGTTGTTTGTTTAGGCAAAGAATCGCAAGGCCTGAAGGCGTTTGTACAGGCTTTAGAAGGATCTTCTCAGGATCAGGTGTTGGAGTTGATAAAAAGAAAAGATCAATTTATTGGTGATCCCAGACTTACAGATTCTGTGTTAAATGAAGATAATTTGGTTGAATTTGATGAAGAGAAAGTCAAGCTGGAGAAAAATAGTAGATTGGTAGAAGAGAAAGAGGAGTTGGAGACTAGGTTAATTGAAGTGCTGAAGGAGAAGGAAATGTTGGAGTTTCAGATGGATGAGGTGGAGCTCTTGAGGATTACCATCAGGAAATTGGAAGAAGATCTGAAGAAGAAATTGGTGGAAAAAGATCTTGTTGCTGAGCAGTTGGCTAAAGTGGATATGGAACTGGTGTCGACTTGTCAAGAACGGGATAAAGTGAAGAACCATCTGGAACAAGTGTTACGGGAACATCAAAAATGTCATGATATAGAAAGCCGTCTTGAAAAAGTGTTGAGGGACAAACAGGTTTTATCCCAAAAGGTTATGGATATGGAAAGTAAAATAAGTCAAATGAAAATCGATAAAGAACGACTGAAAAAGCAGGTGCCAGGGACAAAACCAAAAACTGAAAAAAATACACCCTTACTTAAGCGCCGAACAAAAAGTCAAGAAATTGGAGATAAAAAAGTCAACAAGAACCCAGAAGATGTAAAGAGAAAGTCATCTTTGACCAAAAAAACTACTGAAAAGTGTCTTTCTAGTATGTCAGCTTCCAAATATGGAAGTGTGGAATCGGTGAGAAGTGAAATTCTAAGAGTTAGTTCTCCAACTTTGAGTGAAAAATCATATGGTACGTCGGATTCTTGTGCATCTGAGATGTGTTTGCGAGATGAGCTCATGGAATTGCGGTCCAAGACAGAAGCTTATTCTAAACATTTTGAAGAACTGAAAATGTTTTGGAGAAATGATATTTGTAAAAGTTTGAGTGGAATATTGTCGCCTGAAGTAAGTCTTAATGAAGAGTCAAACGAAGCTGAAGTTAATGAAAAAGTCAGTGAAAATGCCGAGTTAATTGCAATTAAGGTTGAAAATATTAAAACTGAAATGTCAGAAGTGTTAACTAAAATTGGAAATTGGAAATCTTCTTTTTCTGAAATTAAAACTGCTGAGAAAGAACCAGCTAAGGAAAGATATTTGGATGAGACCCCGAATGTGAAGGATACGGAAGTTGAAAACGAACCTAAAGGGGATGAATCGGTGGCAAGAAATGAAGTTAGAGATTTATGCAATAAAAATGAACGCTTGAAGCAAATGTGTGTAAAGTTAAAGAAATCTTGTCATCAAAATAATGCTGAGATAGAAGCCCTGAAGAAGCAGTTGGAGATGGTGAACTCAAAGGCTGTGAGGCTGGATGAACAACTGAAAGAAAAAGAAATAAAGATTAATGACTTTGAAATTTTAGTGACCGAACTGAAGGATGGTTTAGATGTTAAAACTGCTGAGATATTGGAACTAAACTCTGCTGCTGATAGTAAACAGTTGTCTTCGGAAGATGGAATTAAACAGCTTCAGATGACATTATCTGCGAGGAATGAAGAGCTTTGTGCTACAAGAAACTGCTGTAAAACAATTCAAGAATCATTTTCATTATTGGTAAAAGAGATTTTGGAACTGGTTTCACAAAATCAGTTCCACAAACCTGAAGCAGATTCTTTACAGAATCATTTCAAGCAACTCTTTGAAGAATTGGGTTCAGGACTATTTCAAAGTTTAGATGAATGTCAACAAAAAAGTTTTAAAACTGCAGAAGCTTTAGAAAAGTTAAGCCATTTCTTGAGTCAGTACCAAAGGTACCAACAAGAGATTTTCATAGTTTTTGGATCTTTCATGAGCTGTCTCAAAGAAATCCAAAACGATATCAAAGAAAAAAGCTTGAAAGCTAATCCAAAATCATACGAGGCTGTTTTAGAAGATTTAAAAAAAATTGTCAACAATAGCAACTATCTGGAACATTCTACATCGACAGAAGAACAGGTTGACTTGGTGAAATCAAAGTCTGAAATGTGCCCGTTGGATGATTCAGATACACAGACAGGTGTGAATTTTTTAAACTGGCTTCGGGGATATTTGAAAGACCTGGCACTGTCTCATGATGCTGACAATGCTAGGTTCCTGGACATTGTATCAGAGTTGAATGTTGTAGTTTTGTCTAAAGAAGAAGCCATTCAGAAAATGAGTGAAACTATGGAAGCTCTGTCTTCTGAGCGTAAGAAACTTGTCAAAGAAGTTGCTAGACTACAGAATGCTTGTGATGATAGCCACAGCACAGCCGTCAGTCATTCGGAAGAGACAAAGAGGGTGAAAAACTCTTTAGATGCTCTTGAAAGTAGAATCTCTGGTCTTTTGACTTATGTGAAAGATGTCCATGGTTCCACATTGGAAACCATAATGGAAGAGAGTGAGGAAGAAGAGGAATGCCATGACGATGTCACAGACGGTTTGGTAAATAAGCTGCCTGGCGGCACAGCAAATCTGGAGAATTTGCAGAGTCTGGAGAAACATTTTGCTGCCTTCGCTGCTGCCTATTCTCATGTAGCCAATGTTTGTAACAACCAGGGCAGTGAAATTGAAAAACTTAGGAGTTTGTTGACAAAACAGCAGGAATTGTCTGTGAAATGTCCAGAAGAAATGTCTTCCATCAGTGGCCAAAATGTCTCGGAACTGGATGGCAGCAACCACCCTGTCCTTACACAGAACCTTGACACTACACGAGATACTCAGCCGACGCCTCAACATGTAAGGATTAATTACTACACTGTTATTTCGATGCTCTTTACTTTCCCTCTTTGCATTGGAGATTCCTTCTATGTATTTTCTTCCATATTTCCTCCAGACCCTTCGTCTCCTTCCTCTACTAAAAGCATGGGTTATGTGCAATTCTGCAAAAATCCCTCATCATTATTCATTTTTCAACATTTTTTTTTTATCGTATGTTTTCCCTGCATAACAAAGTACAGTTCTGTGTGTGCCATACGTGTGTAGTGTCTTGTGTTGCTTACTTGTTTTCTGTTGCATTCACAGTATTCCACATGATGTGTTGTGGTTAAGGCCTTGGTGTACTTCTTTCACTCTGTTTTAGGTCTTAGGGGTTTTGTTATTCATCAATGACATAAAAGTACCGACCAAGCACTAGAGGTCAATGCTGTTGGTTAACGCCCTTCCCCCCTGTTTCATATCTCATACCTACACTAAGAACTATTGTTTTTATGGTGATGGTGATGGTGGTGGTAATGGTGTTGGTGGTGGTGGTGGTGGTATATAATAGAATCAGCAGAATGGACTATTATGTTCTGAGTTCAAATCCTGCCAAGGCCTACTTTGTCTTTCATCTTTATGGAGGCCAATGAACCTAAAGTAGCAGACAAGCAGTTGATGCCATTAACCAGATATTTCCTTCTATAAAATATTTGGTGCTTTGATCAGAAATATTTTGGCAGAATCATTAAGTTGTCAGACAAAATGCTTAGTCCGACAACTTATCCGACTTGAGCACTGGTACTTATTAGGGACTACCCCTGTCCCCACCAAAATTTCAGGCCTTGTGGCTCTAGTAGAAAGGATTATTATTATTATTTAGGCAGTGAGCTGGCAGAATTGTGAGCATGCCAGGCAAAATGCTTGGCGGTATTTCGTCTGTCTTCGTGTTCTGAGTTCAAATTCCATCAAGGCCAACTTTGCTTTTCATCCTTTTGGGGTTGTTAAAATAAGTGCCTACTGAGAACTGGGGTCGATGCAATCAGCTTAACCCCTGCCCCCAAATTTCAGGCCTTGTGCCTATAGTAGAAAGGATTATTATTATTATTATTATTATTATTATTATTATCATCATCATCATTAATTATAAGGTGGCAGGTTGGCAGAATCGTTAGCACGCCGGGCTAAATGCTTAGTCGTATTTTGCCTGTCACTACATTCTGAGTTCAAATTCTGCCGAGGTTGACTTTGCCTTGCATCCTTTCGGCCTTTCAGGATCGACAAACTAAGTACCAGTGAAACACTGGAGTCGATGTAATTGTCTAGTCCCCTCCCCAAATTTCAGACCTTGTGCCTATAACAGAAAGGATTATTATTATTATTATTATTATTACTAAGGCAACAAGTTGGCTGAACCATTCCCTATGTCAGACAAAATGCTTAGGGGCATTTTCTTCTGGCTCTTTGCATTCTTAGTTTAAATGCTGCCTTTCATCCTCTCAAGGTTGATAAAATAAGTGCAAGTTTGAGCATTGGGGCTCATGTAAACACCATGCCCCTCCCCTCAAAATTTCTTGCCTTGTTTCAAAATTAGAAATAAAAATAATAATAGGTATTGTTGTTATGTTTGGGTTTGCTTGGTTTTTATTTATTTATTCACATGTTGTTGTTGTTGTTATTTAAAAAGAAACAGACGACCGTGTGTATGTGAACTTATTTCCAAAACTCTAACTCTTGTTTCTAACCAATGTCATTGCAGACGTCTGTGGAACTGGATAAAATATCTCTGGAATTAGATGAAGTGAGGCAAGGGAAGTTCCAAGTTGATCAACAGTTGGCCTCAGTCCAAAAATATAACGAAGAACTGCAGACTAAGTTGACCGATTTAGTCACAACCAACCAAGAAATGCAGTCTTCTATGCAGGATGTGCAACACGAAATGGAACAGGTTAAGATAGAATTAAGATCAACGGAGGAACATTCTAGGTTGAAAGACTTGCAAATACAGGAACTTTCATCGCAAGTTGAGGAGAAGTCTGCTGAGATTAATAAACTGTCGACTCATTTGCAAGAAGCTGAAGGGAATTTGGGTTTGCTTAATAAAAGTTTGGTTGAGAAAGACTCTCATGTGAATGAATTGAAAGAACTATTGGAAAGAAAGAATAAGCAAGAGCAAGAGGATGATTCCGCAGAGGAGCAAAACAAGAAAGATGTGTCGTTGCTGAAGGAGCAACTTTCGGTGAGAGAACAGCAACTGCAGCATCTGACTTTGGAGATTGCTGAGAATATGAAGACGCATGAGGAGCAGCAAGGGAGATTGAAAGAAAAAGATGAAAAGATAATGTCACTTTTGGAAAACATGCAGGAATTAGAAGAACAATTAACGAGTTCGTTTAACGTGAAAGAAGGGAGTGAAGGAAAGATAGCGGAGTTGGAGGATGCTCTTCAGAAAGAGAAAGAAGCTCTCGATTCAACAAAGAAATCGCTTCAAAATAAAGAAAACCAATATTTGAAAGTCTTAGCAACGGCCAAGAAATTGAAATTACAGGTTCAAGAGGCAAAGAATGAGAGTAAACTTGGCAAAGATGAAATGAAAGAAATGAATGCGAAAGTATTTGAAGAAATTAATTCAATGAATTCAATTTTTCAACAGAAAGTTTCTCTTGTATTGAGCGAGTGGCCGGAATTGGCGGAGGCGGAGGGAAAAGACACTGCTGGAGCAAACCTGTTTGAGAAAGGAATGGAGGAGTCTAGCAGTTCTGGTACAGAACCATGTAAAGCAACACTGTCACTGCTGCAGAAATTGGTGTCTACTTTAGAAGCGGCAAAGCATGTAATGGTCGAAAGTCAGCAGGAGAATCAGATGTTGAAACAGTTAAGTCAAGAACAGGAAATCCTTTTATCAGACTTCAATCAGAAACAGGAACTATTATTGTCCCAAAATTTGGAGAAGGAAGATCTTCTATCGACCATTGAAGAGAAAAATCACAAAATGCTAGAATTGCAAGACAGAGTTTATGAAGTTGAGCAGAGTTTGAAGACAATGGAGACAGAAACGGAGAAAGATGTCAGGATTACATTTCTCAATGGACAACTGGACGAGTCTGGCCATACAATTCATCTTCTTCAAGAAGAAATCACCAACAAGAACAAAGAGTTGGAAGATTACAAACTAAACGCTTCAAAATGGGAACAAAAGCTGCTGGATCAGGATGATCATCGGCTGAAAGAAATGGCCCTGAAGATGCAGGAATTGTCAGCAGAAATTAATGCAAAGAATGCATGTATTGAAGAGCAATCATTGCTCCTGAAAGCTTCTGAAGAGAAAATGATTGGTGTTGGTAATGAGATTTCTGAAAAAGAAACTGTAATTTCAGAGCTAAAAAATGCTTTGGATGATGTTAGCAAACAGAACCAACATACTGTTGAAGAACTGAAGAAGCTTAAGGAAATATATAACCAAACAGTAGAAGAATTGCAATTAAATAAAGAAGAGATAAACAGCAAAGGTGCCCTGCTAAAACAGATTCAAAACCAACTGGAAGCTGTTTCAAATGAAGTTCAGCAAAAGGAACAGTTAATTGTGGAATATAAAGAACAATTAGAATATTTCAGAGAGAGAGAAAGTGAAAGGGCTGCTTCTGATATTGAGCCGGATTTAAGGATTTTGTATGAAAAACTGAAGGTAGAATCTAGTCGGATGAGTTTAGAAAAGGAACAGTTAACTTCTGAGTGGAAGGAGTCTATTAATGAAAATAATCGGTTAAATTCTGAACTCCAGAAGTCTGACTCGAAGAGGAAAGCTTTGGAAGAAAGTTTGAGTGTGAGTCATGAAAATATCGCGAAAATGGAAGAAGATATTGAAAAATTTACTGAAGATCTCTTGCAATCTTCTAAAGAAAAAATGGTGCTTTCAGAAAATCTAGAACAATTAAAGAAAGAAAACTCTATGCTTAAGGAGAAGTGTAATCCTGTATCTTCCGAAACGTATTCTGCAGAAGTGCCTTTGGAACCAAGTCTAGTGAAAGAACATCAAGGTAGCTTATACAGTGCTCGCATTGAGAAAGAATCTATTCAGAGGTCAGAGGTTAAGAATTCCTCTGAGAGTTTGCTAATAGAGAAAGAGTTACATGATGTGCAAGAGAGATTTGAAAGTCTTTCTCGAGAGCATGAGACTCTAAAAAATAAACATCAAATAGCAACAGAAAAATGTGAGAAGTTATTAGTGAAGCTGAAATCTTTTAAAGATAAAAATGATAATCTTTTAAAAGAAATGGAAAATCTAAAGATACAGAAGGCAGGTGAGGAATCGAAAGTTATTCAACTCCAGAATGACCTTGGTTCTGAAAAACTAAAATATCAAGAACTTTCAGCATTCTATCAACAAGGACAAAAGTCTCAGAGTGAAGCTGCTGAAAAACTGGCAGAGTTTGAGAATGTTAAGAAAAAAAATGAGAAAGTGAATCAGAAGTTGTCTAAGAGTAATTCTGAGTTGCAGTCAAAATGTGATAAACTCTCAAAACAAATTGAAAATGTCTTGGCAGAAAAATCTGATTTTGAAAATAAGTGGATCAATCTGAAACAGGAAATGGAGACTGCCAGCAATCAGTATTCTGTGGAGAAGTCTACCTTGTTGAATAAAATCACAAATTTAGAAGGGGAATGTAAAAATGTCTATGCAGACCTAGAAGACTTCCAACAACTTGTTAAGAAACAGAAGGAAAGTCAGGATAATTTGAAGAGTGAAAACCACAAGTTGAGAGAGAGCGTTTCGAAATATGAGAAAGAAATGTTAAATAGCAGCATTGCTAAGGATCATTGCAGTCAAGTTGAAATTCAGTTACAAGGTTTGTCTGAAGAGCGGGATAACTTAAAAGATCAAGTGGATGCTGCCAGAGAAGAAGTTGTTACCCATCGTAAGGAAGTGCAGACGTTAAGGAAACAGTTTGAAGAAGCAAAAAATAAACTGTTGCAGGAACAGGAAATGTTAGTCGCAGAGTTAGAAAAGACAAAGAGGGAATCTGATGATAGAGATGAGTCGGCGAAAAAGGATCTAGAAGTGAGGCTGTCTAATCTTGAAAAAGAATTAGAAGCTAAAGTATGTGAGATAATCCATTTTAAGGATGAGAATCAGATGTTGTCAGAAAAGATAAAGAATGAAATGAATGAAAGAGAACTGTACAAAAGAGAAGCCCAAGAAGCTGGTGCCATTGGAGAGCAGTTAAGGGAATCTCAGAAACGAGAAGAAGAACTTGAGCAGGAAAAGATGTTTTTAGAAGAAAATTTCCAAACTGTTAAAATGGAGCTGGAAGCTAACAAAGAAATGTTGAGACAGAATATGAAAGAAATTGAAGAATTGACAGCAGAAGTAAATCGGTTAACAAAGGAAATTAGCATTAGGGAAGTTTGGAAGAGACAGCTCGAAGAGGCTGAGCTAGAAGTGAGTCGAAAAGAAGAAAGCTTGTCTCTTTTGAAGAATGAAGTGGACATCATGAATGAGCAAATTGAAAGACTGACTGCTGAAGGCCGTGATTTAGAGACCACATGCCAGTCGGTAGATGGATTGAAGAAAGAAAACAGTAAGCTTACTACAGAGTTACAACAAATAGTTTTACAAAATAAAGAGTTGGTTTCCAGCAAAGAGGAATTGTCTGTGGTGAATGAACGCTATAACAAGCTATTGATGGATAACACACATTTGGCAAAGCAGTTTGAAGAGCTTAGGAACAAAATGCAGACCCAAGTGGAAAAAGAACAAAGCTTTGCTCATGAGCAACAGGAGCATTTGAAACGAGAGCAAGTAACATTTACTAAAAGAGTTGAAGAACTAGAAGATCACGTGCAGGAACTGACCAACCAGAACACACAGTTGAAGCAGGATATGGTACAAGTGAACAGCTCACTGAAAGAAGCTCATTTTGAGAATGAATCTCTCAAGTCACAGCTGCAGGTCATCCAAAATGGTGGTGACCGGCTAAACCAGTTCCAAGAAGAGTACCAGAAATTGCAGGAACAATTTTCTAAGAGTATCGAGCAAAACAACTGTGTTCAGGCGGAATTGAACCAAGCCAACCACCGACTCCAGTTGAGGGAGTCGAGGTGTCAACAGTTGGCAATGCAGGTAACAACCTCTTTCATTCTGTGCTGTTGTGGCTGTAAGGTTTAGGTGATGAATTATGAGCTGCATGGTCATGATTTCAAATCCTGCTCACAGCTATTGTTTTTCATGTTATATATTTTTGTATTTCTTTTTGTGTTTAGGAGTGGATTTGGTACATGGAAACTGAAAAAACCCTGTCATATATATATGTATGTATATATATATATATGTATATATATATATATGTATATATATTATATATATATATATGTGTATATATGTATGTATATGTGTATATATGTGTGTATATATGTATGTATATGTGTATATATGTATGTATATATATATATGTATATGTGTATATATGTATGTATATATGTATATGTGTATATATGTATGTATATATATATATGTATATGTGTATATATGTATGTATATATATGTATGTATATATATATATATGTATATGTGTATATATATATGTATATATATGTATGTAATATATATATATGTATATGTGTATATATACATATATGTATATATATGTATGTATATATATATTTATATATATGTATAATATATATGTATATATATATATATGTATATATATATAATGTATATATATATGTATATATATATATATATATGTATATATATGTATTATATATATATATATGTGTATATATATATGTATTATATATATATATATATGTATATATATTTATATATATATAAATATATATATATATATATATATATATTATATATATATATATATATATGTGTGTGTGTGTGTGTGTCTTTATGTCTATGTTTGTCCCCCACCATCACTTGACAACCGGTGTTGGTGTGTTTACATCCCCATTACTTAGTGGTTCGACTAAAACACTTCAGGGCAGTGCCCCAGTATGGCTGCAGTAAAATGACTGAAGCAAGTAAAAGATGAAAGAAATGATAAATGATATTTAAATTATCTCCACTCCTTGAAGGTGTACCATAATTAACAAATGGTAATTAAGACAGGCTTCACTTGAGGAGGCGAGATAATCTCAACAATCAAAAATTCTGTCCCTTCAACAAAGCACCTTATTCTAGTTTGATCTATTTCGCAACAGGATTGTTAGGGTTTGGAAGATCTTAATTTCCATCGAGATTAGTGATTCCAAAATGTTGTAAGCTAGGTGTGCAGTGAAGTGTATCTATGTGTGTTGTGATCAGTGGTGTATGGTGGTGGTTGTATTGGGGGTACTTCCACACCCAGTGCCACCAAGTTTCAAGCAGGGGTATAACAAAAGTTTTCCATTAAAATTTAGGGGTAAATTAATGAGTAAGGTTAATGTTTATGATGAATTTGCCATTTTTGATGCAGCACACCCAGAATATACACCCCTGGTGTGTATGTGTGTGTGTGTGTGTGTGTGTGTGTGTGTGTGTGAGTAGGGCTTGGAGTGTGTGTATTTAACTGTGTATAAAGTGTAGGTGTGTATATCTGTATTTGTGTGTGTGTGTGTGTGTGTGCATTGCATGTACCAGTGGCATATGGTGGTTGCTTTATTGGGTGTACTATCACACCCAATGTCACCAAATAGGGGTATAACAAAAGTTTTCCATTAAGATTTGGAATTAAATTAACGAGTAAGGTTAATGTTTATAACAAATTTGTCATTTTTGATGGGTGTGTAGTGCACACCTGGAATACATGCCCCTGGTTGTGATGTATGTAAATGTGTGCTGCTAAATGTTAGTAGTTATACCCTTAAAATAATGAAATTGTATTTTTAGAAATGTGAAAAATACAAGCTGAAATTCTAATTACAAAATGCAACTTTGATAAACTAATAGAAAACCATTTACTTTCTTAGGTGAGCCAGTTAGCAGAGGACCGCAGTTACCTTAATGTCCAAATGGGCAATTTGTCTTTGGCCCTTCGTGAGAAAGAGAAAGAGTCAAGCAGTTTAGCCCATCAAATAAAGGATAGTTATGAGAAACAGACCAAACTTCAACAGAGGGTAAGTATTCAGATTACTTAAACAACATACTGCTGGATATTTTCATTTCACGTTGTCTAATGGCTTTATATATCTGTCTGTTTGTATTATTATAATACAATAGCATTGTTTTTCAGTGATAAGCACTGTAAAGGTTGAATTATAAATAAGAAATAGTGGCAAACGTTAGTACTTTGTTGTGCCACTATTTCCTACATATAAGGCGGCAAGCTGGCAGAAACGTTAGCACACCGGGCGAAATGCATAGCCATATTTCGTCTGGCATTACGTTCTGAGTTCAAATTCCGCTGAGGTTGACTTTACCTTTCATCCTTAAATTAAGTACCAGTTACGCACTGGGGTTGATGTAATCAACTTAATCCGTTTGTCTGTCCTTGTTTGTCCCCTCTGTATTTAGCTCCTTGTGGGTAGTAAAGAAATAACTATTTCCTATGCATATATAACGGGAAGGTTTACGAAAATAAACAAAAGACGAAGGTAGGTGGAGTACAAACAAACAAATGTATTAGTATGGCGCTCAGGAATAGAAATAGAACAAGTCTTTTACGTTTCGAGCCTACGCTCTTCGACAGAAAGATACACAGAAAAGAAACAAGGAGAGAAACAAGGAGAGAAAAAATTCGTGTAGGAGCTAACGATCTATCATAACGTTCTATATACATATATATATGTATCTATATATTCCATGGCACTCTGTCAATTATGAAGGCGAGGATCCAGTTGTTCTGATGAACAGAATAGATTGCTCATGAAATTAATGTGCAAGTGGCTAGGTACTCCACAGACACGTGTACCCTTAATGTAGTCCTTGGGGGAGATTCAGCGTGATGAATTTCTAATAGGAAACACCTTACATGTTTATCTAACATTTAAACCTTTATAATTCCCATTACCAAATGAAACATGTGTAATGGTGAATAAATAATACCAAAAAGTTTCTAATTTCCTGTTTTAACACCATCCGAACGTGGTCGATGCCAGTGCCCTCTGACTGGCTCCTGTGCTGGTGGCACATAAAATGCACCCACTACACTCTCAGAGTGGTTGGCATTAGGAAGGGCATCCAGCTGTAGAAATATTGCCAGATCAAATTGGAGCCTGGTGCAGCCCACTGGCTTGCCAGACCTCAGTCAAACCTATTTCTTTGCTACCCACAAAGGGCTAAACACAGAGAGGACAAACAAACAGATTAAGTCGATTATATCGACCCCAGTGCGTAATTGGTACTTATTTAATCAACCCCGAAAGGATGAAAGGCAAAGTCTGAACGTAGCAGCAGACGAAATACCACTAAGCATTTCGTCTGGCATGCTAATGATTCTGCCAGCTTGCCGCCAGTCCTCAGTCAAACCGTCCAACCCATGCCAGCATGGAGAGCAGACGTTAAACGATGATGATGATGATATATATGTGTGTTCAGAGTTCAAATCCAGCAAGGGTCAACTTTGTCCTTTATTCTCTCTGGGTCACTCCCAC
>NC_043019.1:25992362-26002362 GCF_006345805.1 Octopus sinensis | reverse complement strand
GCTGTAGAAACCATGCCAAAGCAGATATAGAACTTGGTGGAACTCTTTGGCTTTTTTTCTTGAATCATCCAACCCATGCCAGCATGGGAAAATAGATGTTGATGATGATGATGATGATGAATGTACAAAGAGGTGTTGAAAAGTTCCTGATTTTGGGTTAAAAGGATCAGTTAATTATGATTTTATCCAACATATTTTCTCTCTCAGATTCACACACTTACTGCAGCGGGTCTTCAGTTTTTCTAGGCCCTGTAAATGAACTCAGAAGGTTGGGCCTCCAACAAGGCCTTTCGTGATACTCTTAAAGTCAGGAACTTTGCAGCATCCCCTCGTAATTCTATCATAGTTGAGACTGTCAGGAATTTTGGACTATGTCCTGTACACAGATGCCTCTCTTTATACTGTTTTATCTGTGTGGACACTACATGGTGCTTCGAATTTTGTTAATGTATTGTAACTGGCACTCTGTAAGTTACCACAATGAGTGTTCAAGCTGATCCAATCAACGGAACAGCCTGCTTATGAAATTAACGTGCAAGTGACTGAGTACTCCACAAACACGTGTACTCCTAACCCTTTAGCATTCAGATGTGAAGACTCTCTTCATATGATTCTTGGCTGTAAGTTTTGTCTTGAGTCCTGGGACTCGGGGCTGGTTACATGGGTTCCATGGTATATAAGTGATCAAGGCGGTGAGCTGGCAGAAACGTTAGCACGCCAGGCGAAATGCTTAGCGATATTTCGCCTGCCGCTACGTTCTGAGTTCAAATTCCGCCGAGGTCGACTTTGCCTTTCATCCTTATGGGGTCGATTAAATAAGTACCAGTTATGCACTGGGATCGATATAATCGACTTAATCCGTTTGTCTGTCTTTGTTTGTCCTCTCTGTGTTTAGCCCCTTGTGGGTAGTAAAGAAATAGGTATATAAGTGATCAAGAACACAGCATTCCCCCTGAAAGGGATGCCAGTCTGTCATATGATCACCCATTTACTGGAGCAACATGAAATGAAGTTTTTACTCAAAAACACAACCCACTACCTCCTCCAGGAACTGAAACTACAATCTTGCGATTGTGAGTGCAATACATTAACCACTTGGCCATGCACTTTCATTAGGATTATAGGTGACCCCTGCCCCACAGTAAAACAATGTACCAGGACTCCTACAATAAACCACAGTGTATATTGATTAGTGGTGGGCCTTCTGGACCCATGGAATATCCCAGTATGGTCACACCTAATGACAACACTATTGTGTACAGTGTGTGTGTGTACGAGTGTGTTGTATGGAAATGTATGCATACAAGTGTGTGTGTGTGTGTGTGTGTGTAATTGTGTCTTATATTTTAAAGGTTTGTCTCACTGTGTCTCTCTTTCCCCAGTTCAAAATCGAAATGGATGACGATCCAGACAGAATTCTTCAAGCGGAACCACTCTTAGGTGAGTCTTATTGCTCAGTTGACTGAAATAGTTCCTGTGTTGGTTTCATTTAGCTTTGCCATATCCCAGGTTTCAGGTCCAAATTCCATTGCGGAGTGAATTTTATTTCTCACCCCTCAAGGGGATTTACCTCTCATGACTATGTTTGTTTAGGTTTGTGTAATGCTGACAGTAGATGTTTTCTTTGTGTGACTGTACGTGAATGTGTGTGTGTGTGTCAATGCATGCTTTGTGTGTTTGAGCTAGGCTGACAGACTTTTCATTATGTTCGTATACATTGCAGAAATGGGAAGTTTTCTTTTACTAACATTCTGTTTATTATTATTTCATATATATAAATATGGCCCAATGGTAGGGCAGCGGACTCGCGGTTGTAGGATCACGGTTTCGATTCCCAGACCGGGCGTTGTGAGTGTTTATTGAGCGAAAACACCTAATAGCTTCACAAGGCTCCGGCAGGGCGTGGTGATCCCTGCTGTACTATTTCACCACTCTTTCTTCTGTTGGCCTGCTAGCTTAGCCAGTGGGGTGGCGTCATTCGAAGGCTAAACAACAATGCGAACGCATTGTGACCAGCGATGTGTAACTACATCTGATGGACTGGTCGGTCATGTGATCACGTGATATAAATATATATTAAATTAATAATAATATACCTCTGTATATAATTATATTAAGAGGGCAAGGGTGAAAACGACCCAACTCTAACATGCTTGAAGTGGTGAGACAATTATTCGGTTGCCATGATAAAACTCTGAGTTTCTGATGTCGGGGTGGAAATCTGCTCCGGCATCTTGTCAGTTATTAAGTGTGTGTGTATGTGTGTATGTGTGTGTGTGTGTTTGTTTGTTTGTTTGTGTGTCTGGGTTTGTCCTTCAAAAGAGACTGATAGAATAAGTACTAGACTTAGAAAGAATGAGTCCTGGGGTCGATTTGCTCGGCTAAAGGCGGTGCTCCAGCATGACCACAGTCAAATGACTGAAACAAGTAAAAGAATAAAAGAATATATGCACACATGCCTTCATATGAATTTATGCATAAAGTACACACACACACACACACACACATCTACACACGTTTGATATTTTGTCTTCATTTGTTCCATATCACAATTTTAATTCAAGTATTTCTCACTGTATCAAATTACCTCTCTTTCCATGACCACCTCAACTGTGTCTGCCAGTCCGTCAAGGAAGTAACTATTGTCATCGCATACAACGCTGGATGAAAGTGAAAAAGTAAGTAGAACATCTTTGGGTATTTTGGATAAAAACTTATTGTTGATGACATAAGGAGCATGTAAGGAGCATTTAAATGGCGGTTTTGTTTTTTAGTGTCATAAGGATTATGCTTGATGTCATAAGGAACTTGGAAGATTTAAATCCTGTTATGTTTGATGTTATAAGGAGCATGTGGCTAGCATGTGTAATAAGGTCAATAGATAACATATTTTCGTATATAATGGTGTATAAGCAATTTATGTATTTATACACATTTTGGGTTTTAACTGCCCTTTCTAGCATGTAAGGTGTCCTGTCAAATGTCACCTCTTTCGTATATAAATACGTAAGTTGTTTATACACTATTATATATATGTATGTATATATATATATATACACCTGCTTGCTTGCTTACTTCATGGTCTTGTTTGATGGGATTGGGGAGGGGTCATCCTCTCAGGTTAGTGCCATCATGCATATGTGTGTGTATATAAAATGAAAAAATAAATGCGTCCTTTCAGAGCGTAGCCAGGCTCATGGGCCCGGTTTCCCAGTTTCAATGGCGTATGTGTTCCCCAGCTGGACGGGACACCAGTCCATCACAGTGTTACTCATTTTTGCCAGCTGAGCGGACTGGAGCAACGTGAAATGAAGTGTTTTGCTCAAGAACACAACGCGTTGCCTGGTCCAGGAATCGAAACCGCAATCTTACGATCATGATGCTGACACCCTAACCGCTAAGCCACGCACCTACACGTGTGTATGTGTGTGTATTATATATATATATATATATATATATATATAATATATATATATATATTATATACATACATACATACATACTATATATATATATATATATATATACATACATGCATACATACATACATACATACATATATATATATAGCTGTAGTATAATATTATTTCTGTGTTTTTTACTTGGTGTGTTTATATATGTGTGTGTATGTATCTCAGCAGCATCTACCATCTGCTTTCCATGCTGGCATGGGTTGGATGGCTTGACAAGAACTGGTAACTCGCAAGACTGCACCAAGCTCTTCTGTCTGCTTTGGAATGATTCCTACAGAGGAGATGACCTTCCTTATTTACACAGAAGCAACTGTAGAATAAGGCTATATCTGTCATGTTAGCTTATAAATTAGTATTGAATGTTACCTTCAAGGTTTTTATTCCATGCTGGCCACTTGATAAAGTCATCAAAGTGATTTTGTCCTTCATGTAATAAAAGATATATATATATATATATATATATATATATAATATATATATATATAAACAGTATATTTTTATTTCTATCATATCAGCTTGTATGTATATATATATTTATAATATCTATATATAGAAACAGCTGTAGCGTAATACTATTTTGGTTTTGTTACCTTGTCTACATATATCGAAACAGGTGTTGTATAATGTCATTTCTGTTTTGTTAGCTGGTGTATATATAAAGAAACAGCTGTTGTATAATACTGTTTCTGTTTTACTGCACATTAAAAAAAATTTAAGTTTTAGATTATGATATGTTAAAGTTGAAAGAAATGTTAATTAATGTTTTTAATATTAATTTATTTTTAATTTGAATGTATCATTCCATGTTTGTATTGTTAAATGCTAGCTTTTTGTTGTCTTAATTTGTTTGCTTAAAATTGGGCTTCGTTCACTAAAGCTTGTGTACTTGCTTTTACTCTGGAACCATTTGCTGTATGTCTGTGTCTGTATTTGTGTTGTTGTAACCTCTCTTGCTGGCTTTACATGTTTTGTGTGGGGAAATTACTTTGATAATCATCATCACTGCAGAAATTGCATTGCACTTCAAAGTTAAGAGATTCTTAGCATTCTTTGCTTTCCTACAAGGTGCTGACCTGCCGGACAAATTGCTTAGTGGCATGTCATCCGGCTTTGAGTTCTGAGCTCAAATGCCAACGTGGTTGACTTTGCCTTTCATCCTTTCGGGTTTGAGACAAGAAGTACCAGTTAAATACGGGGGTTGCTGTAACTGACTAACACCTCTCCACAAAATTTCAGGCCTTGCGCTTACAGTAGAAAGGTCTGTTTGTTTTCTTACAAGGGTTGTGGATTGGAAAAATGTTTGGAACATCAGAATAGTTCATTGTGGTATTTGTTTTGAATTTTTACTGTCTAGGTTCAAATCCTGCCAAGGTCAAATTACCTTTCATTCTTTGTGAAATATAATACCAGTCAAGTACTGGGGGCAGTTTTAATTGAGTAGTCTCCTTCCCTAAATTTCAAGCCGTGTGCTTATATTACAAATAATTCTTTGTTTCATTAGAGTTGGACCCTAAAATATATTGTCTTGTGTCTTTCTGTGGTTGTCTGTTGAAATCATAGCATGTGGCTGACTTTGTTTCACAACCCTTCACACTTGATATAAAAGAGTACCAGTAATATGCTGTCAACCTATGTCCTGTTCTGTATTTAAGGGATGAGGAATTATGTACATTATTTACATTGTTTACATTGTGTTAACAACAAACAAGATGAAGACAAATATCTGTCAAATGTACATAATGAACTTATGTTCTGTTCTTATAAAAGTTAGCCTTTTCAGTGGTGATGTACAGCAGATATCTCTGACATGGTCTAATGGTTGTCCAGCCAACGATTCTGTGTGACTATGGTATTTGGCTCGCAATCGTGAGTTCAATTCCTGGTGGCATGTCGTGTCCTTGGACAAGACACTTTATTTCCAATCGCTCCAGTCCACTCAGCTGGCAAAAATGAGTTGTATCTGTAATTCAAAGGGCCAGTCTTGTCATATCCTGTGTCATGCTGAATCTCCCTGAGAACTACTTTAAGGGTACACATGTCTGGAGTACTCAGCCACTTGCATGTTAATCTTACAAGCAAGTTGTTCTGTTGATCAGATCAGCTGGACGCTGGTCATCATAACTGATGAGGTGCCAGTTGTTAAACAGCCAGGTTAAATACAAAAGCTCCCTAAACCCCTAAGGGCCTTTAACCCTTTAACTACAAAATTATATGGTTATTCCTGTAATGATGTTAAACATAGGTGCAGGCATGGCTGTGTGGTAAGAAGCTTGCTTCCCAACCACATGGTTCTGGGTTCAGTCTCACTGCGTAGCACCTTGGGCAAGTATATTCTACTATAGCTTCAGGCTGACCAAAGCCTTGTGTGTGGATTTGGTAGATGGAAACTGAAAAAAACCCATCGTATATATATATATATATATATATATATATATATATATATATATACATATATATATATGTATGTGTATGTATATATATATATATGTATGTGTATGCATGTATATATATATATGGCAATGGTGGGAGGACAAACACAGACGCACAAACATACACATACATATATATACACATATATATATATACACACACACACACATATATATATATACATACACATACATATATATATACATACATACACATACATACACATATATATATACATATATATATATGTATGTGTATGTATATATATGTATGTGTATGTATGCATGTATATATATATATATATGTATGTGTATGTATGTATATATATATATATGTATGTGTATGTATGCATATATATATATATATGTATGTGTATGTATGTATATATATATATATATATGTATGTGTATGTATATATATATATATATATATGTGTGTGTGTGTGTATATATATATATATATGTGTATATATATGTATGTGTATGTTTGTGTGTCTGTGTTTGTCCTCCCACCATTGCCTGAGAACCAACACTGGTGTGTTTACGTCACCGTAATGTAGCGGTTTGGCAAAAGAAACCGATAGAATAAGTCCTAGGCTTATAAAAAGAATAAGTCCTGGGGTCGATTCATTCGACTAAAGGTGATGCTCCAGCATGGCCGCAGTGAAATGACTGAAACCAGTAAAAGAATCTGCCAGAAAATAGAATTGGCATTTTCTGCAATGAATGCTATGTGGTGTCGCCTCCTTCTTTGTTCTCTGCCTTGACATCCCCTTTCTGGACACTTCCACCCCGCCACCTTCTCTTTCTCTATGTTGGGGCTTTATGGTTGTCACATGTAGGCGGATCATGCATGCTTCAGTTGTTGTGATTTTCTTTCTCTTTCTAACAGGGAATACTTCTGCTTTTCCAGCCGCCACCTGCAACGTTTGCTGCGGTTCCGTCCCAACCTCCGTTCCGTTATCTGGTTCTACTTCCTCTTGTTACACACCGTCGTCATTGCCTGTTTCGCTGGTTACTTGTAATTCGAAAGCATTTCATATCCACACACCCTGAGACCATCACCACCAAAAGGTAAAAAAAAAAAAAAGACCACAACAACAACAAACAAACAAACAAACAAACAGAAAAAGTAAAAAAATGAAAACGACTCAAAGTTTTCGAATGTGGACCAGTGGAGAAATTTGCTGATTGGACATTTTCACAATGGAAACTAAAGCCACCACCATCCTGGTGGTATCAACATCATCATCACCACCACCACCACCACCACCATCATCATCATCATCATCATCATCAACAGTTTACCAGTCAAAGTATAGAAATATTGAGGTGCCTGTACAAGTCGTCTGAGATCCAAAGATGGCCAACCTGTTGAAAAATTATAATAAAATCCTAACGAAGGCCCCTGGGTCACACATTTGGGGTTACACCCAATTATATCAATCATACTGACCCTCCCCCCGCCCCCACCTAATATTCAACTGGTACTGTATTTTATTGACTTTGGTAGGATTTGAACTCAGAGTGTAAAAGATACAGAAGCAAAATATTGTGAAGCATTTCATCCCCTTTTCTGATTTTGTCAATTCATCAATGGAAACATTAGATCGTCGACCTCCCTCCCGGCCCCCACTGTCACCATTGCTCTGCTACAAGATTCCATACACAGCGCTTGAAAGAACCACTTTCACTATCTCAGGAGTGTTGTTGCTGCAATATTTCACCATTCTCAATGTAGAAATGCTGGCAGAGTCAGTAGAGTGCTGGTCCAAAGGCATTTATATTTTCAGTGTTTATTTTTATGTTCTGAGTTCAAATTCCACTAGGCAACCGATTTTGTTTTTTATCCTATGCAGATGGTTTTATATATATATATATATATATATATATAGGAGTGGCTGTGTGGTAAGTAGCTTGTTTACCAACCGCATGGTTCCGGGTTCAGTCCCACTGCGTGGCACCTTGGGCAAGTGTCTTCTACTATAGCCTCGGGCCGACCAAAGCCTTGTGAGTGGATTTGGTAGATGGAAACTGAAATAAGCCCGTCGTATATATGTATATATATGCGTGTGTGTGTTTGTGTGTCTGAGTTTGTCCCCCTAGCATTGCTTGACAACCGATGCTGGTGTGTTTATATCCCTGTTACTTAGCGATTCGGCAAAAGAGACCGATAGAATAAGTACTGGGCTTACAAAAGATTAAGTCCCGGGGGTCGAGTTGCTCGATTAAAGGCAGTGCTCCAGCATGGCCGCAGTCAAATGACTGAAACAAGTAAAAGAGTAAAGAGTAAGAGTATATGTACCAGTAAAATAAAATTATTTAAAGTTACTTACATTTGCCACCCCCTCCTACCCCTGAAAACTCACTCCACCCTTCTCATTCCACCGCCACTACATAAAACCCCTAAATATTGGTCCATTGTCTTCTCCCACCCATACAAAACATATCTCACTCTGTATTCAAATAGCAACAATGACATTCACAACAGCAACACATTTTGACTTTTGTTTATGTTCCCACATCTTTGGAACTACCTTTTGGAATCCTATGTTCTACAATCCATCGTCGGATACACTCTTTCCCCTCACCCATATCTAAAGGGAGTCTTGCTTCCTCGGTATGCCCCATATTAAGTGTTTAGTTTTCTTAAAACCCTTTGGCATTATATATATATATATATATATATATATATAGGAATGGCTGTGTGGTAAGTAGCTTGTTTACCAACCACATGGTTCCGGGTTCAGTCCCACTGCGTGGCACCTTGGGCAAGTGTCTTCTACTACAGCCTCGGGCCGACCAAAGCCTTGTGAGTGGATTTGGTAGACGGAAACTGAAAGAAGCCCGTCGTATATATATATATATATATATATGCGTGTGTGTGTTTGTGTGTCTATGTTTTCCCCCTAGCATTGCTTGACAACCGACAAAGATTTATATATCTTATCAAATCCAAAGCTTGTTTATTCATATTGTTTTGAGTTAATCATGTATTGTTTCATAGCTTTGAGATTTGACTTATTGATATATGTAGGGTAGCTGCGAGAGGTTAGATTTGGTCAGTTTGAACATGAAACCAGGAGGCGTATTTTGGCTGGTTTAAATGCTAAAGGGTTAAGGAAGTTTACAAAGAGAAACTAAGACAGATATGAGAGCCAACCGAATTATAAAAAATACGGGGCTGCCAACTCCAGGGTTGTGAGTTCACATCCACTGCTAGCATTTTGTTGTGTCTTGGCATTTGACTTATTGATATTTATTGAAAAAAATATTTCTTGGTGTTTATATGGTTTAGGAGTAAGTTTTGATGCAATTGTCATTGAAATGTTAGAAATTCCACCACAGCCACTACAGAATATCATAATGGTTGAAGGCACATGGCTGAGTGGTGAAGGCACGTGGCTCAGTGGTGAAGGGGAATGGCCCAGTGGTTAGAGTATCAGGCTCACAATCTTGAGGTAGTGAGTTTGAATCCTGGACCAGGCTGTGTTGTGCTCTTGAGCATGACACTTTATTTAAAATTGCTCCAGTTCACTCAGCTGTAGAAATAAGTTGTGACGTCACTGGTGCCAAGCTGTATCAGCCTTTGCCTTTCTCTTGGATAACATTGGTGGCGTCGAGAGGGGAGGCTGGTCTTCCATAAACAACCTTGCCTGGAGTTGTGCCTCGAAGGGTAACTTTCCAGATGCTGTCCCATGGTCATTCATGAACAAATGGGGTCTTTAACCTTTAGTGTATGGTCCAAATGTAAAGAATCTTTAGAATTTGTCCTGGTTTTCCCTGTTATTTTCTTCTTCTCACAAGACTATAGTCTTTAAAGGATGAGAAGAATTATTAACAATCAGTGTTAGACAAGGGTTGATAAGTTCCTCATTTTATTTAGTTGTCTGCAGAAGAATTGGGGACGAGAGATGGCAATTGGTTCATTTTGGGTGAATGGAAAGGATTGGTATTATATCTATGGACAGGGGAGATCCTTAGGTGTAGGAGAGATCTTTGTCTATAAACTTTTTTTTACATACATACATACACACACATATGCACATCTATATGTGTGTGTGTTTGCATATACATACATATATATATATATATATA
>NC_043019.1:25934862-25987362 GCF_006345805.1 Octopus sinensis | reverse complement strand
CTAAGAATATTGGTTGCCAGGAGACTAAGGGGGCCCACCCGCAACTACAATGCTCTTTACTCTTTTACTTGTTTCAGTCATTTGACTGCGGCCATGCTGGAGCACCGCCTTTAGTCGAGCAAATCGACCCCGGGACTTATTCTTTGTAAGCCCAGTACTTATTCTATCGGTCACTTTTGCCGAACCGTTAAGTGAAGGGGACGTAAACACACCAGCATCAGTTGTCAAGCAATGCTAGGGGGAGAAACACAGACACAAACATATACACACACACTTATATATATATACATATATACGACAGGCTTCTTTCAGTTTCCGTCTACCAAATCCACTCACAAGACATTGGTCGGCCCGGGGCTATAGCAGAAGACACTTGCCCAAGATGCCACGCAGTGGGACTGAACCCGGAACCATGTGGTTGGTTAGCAAGCTACTTACCACACAGCCACTCCTGCGCTATCATTTAACTTTTTTTTGTTTTTTTTTGTTAAAAGTATTCTTTTCAACTGTCTACAAACACAGCCAGGCAGAAATAATTAATGCATTCTCTCAGGAGTGAATAAAAAATTCTCAAACTTGAGTGGATGGGCCCCTACGTACTAACATGGACCCCCATATATGGATTCAAATGGCACAGGGTCCCACTTGCCATCGGGCAAGCTGGCAACCTGGCCAGTCTGCCACTGTGTATATTAATGTCGGGTGGAGGCGCAATGGTCCAGTGGTTAGGGCAGCGGACTCACGGTCATAGGATCGCGGTTTCAATTCCCAGACCAGGCGTTGTGAGTGTTTATTGAGTGAAAACACCTAAAGCTCCACGAGGCTCCGGCAGGGGATTGTGGTGATCCCTGCTGTACTCTTTCACCACAACTTTCTCTCACCTGTATTTCAAAGGGCCGGCCTTGTCACTCTCTGTGTCACGCTGAATATCCCCGAGAACTACGTTAAGGGTGCACGTGTCTGTGGTGTGCTCAGCCACTTACACGTTAATTTCACGAGCAGGCTGTTCCGTTGATTCGGATCAACCGGAACCCTCATCGTCGTAAACGACGGAGTGCTTCCCATATTAATGTCGATAATAGGACTTCCTGCGTTTTCTGGCCGGTGACACTTTGGTGCGTAATCAGCAACTTCAAGGGCGATTACTCTTGTTTAGTTTTTAGTTGCTTTACGTTGTAAAACTCGCGGATGCCAAACTTGTGTGATCTACGCGCTTATTTCAATTATCGTATTGTTTATTCTTGGGTTGTTATTATTCACTAAGAGATAAAGGGAATATGGTTTTATTATTATTAAAATACTAACAATTTTGGAAATTTAAGTGTGTACCAAAGAATTTATTGTAAAAAAAATCTTTCGCTAACAGTTAAGGTGTTTTAGAAATTGAAAAGTAAACTAAAAAGTAACCCAAAGTAATCTCCCTTTAGGTTATAGATCACACGTCAAAATAGCACCTTCTGGCCTTTATATTAGATACTTGCTTTCGGAAGCAATAAAACTGTTGGGAACTTTACTCTTTTACTTTACTCTTTTATTTGTTTCAGCCATTTGACTGTGGCCATGCTGGAGCACCGCCTTTAGTCAAACAAATCGACCCCAGGATTTATTCTTTGTAAGCCTAGTACTTATTCTATCGGTCTCTTTTGCCGAGCCGC
Organism: Octopus sinensis; assembly: GCF_006345805.1. Lineage (NCBI taxonomy): Eukaryota > Metazoa > Mollusca > Cephalopoda > Octopoda > Octopodidae > Octopus > Octopus sinensis. Next base: position 25,985,707 of record NC_043019.1, on the reverse strand, counting down.
TAAGTTACGTGGACGTAAACACACCAGCATCGATTGTCAAGCGATGATGGGGGGACAAACATATGCACACACGATGATGGGGGGGGGACAACCACAGACACACAAACATATGCACACACAAACACACACACGCATATATATATACATATATACGACGGGCTTCTTTCAGTTTCCGTCTACCAAATCCACTCACAAGGCTTTGGTTGGCCCGAGGCTATAGTAGAAGACACTTGCCCAAGGTGCCACGCAGTGGGGCTGAACCCATGACCATGTTGTTGGTAAGCAAGCTACTTATCACACAGCCAATCTGTGGATTTAGCCTCTTAAAATATTAGGAATTCAATATTGGTAGTACTGAAGGTGCAGTCTTAAAAGAGAACATCTTTGAAAACTATATTCTTTGTTAAACATTTGACATTTGTTATTCCTTGAGAGAGATTTTCATGATTTACAATTTTTACATTAATTTTTAAATAATAATTGAATATCGAAAAGAATCTAAAATAAAATCTGTCTCCAATATTATTCTGCTACGGTAGGATTTCTTTGGTAAAGCTTTCACAAGTCTTATTTCTATATTTTACATTCTTATTTTTATATCAGAGAAACGTACTTGTGGGTGGATTTGAACCCATAGTAGACTAGCTGAATCCGTAGAAGACTAGCTGTATCACTCATCTGTAGGTTCTAGAAACATATAGCAAGTGTAGGAATGTTTGAGAGTTAAAGAAGTTTGTCTCACAATCACATGCGAAACCAGTCGGCTCTGTAAATAAACATATATACACACGCTTCTAAACACGAAAGGGAATCGCTTGTAATACTTACCAATTTAGCTACAGATAAAGCAAGACCGTTTACAGTGTTTATGCATGTAAACTGGATTTATGTCACATTCGCCCCTTTTGGCCCATTGAGCACATTTAGCGTTCTTATCAATGCAGGCTGCAAATAAAGAAGTGAACAGGAATTCTAATGTGGTTTGTTATAAACGCAAAATAAAGCATTTACTGGAGGGAGAAGGAGGTAAAGGAAGATAGATAGATAGAGAAAAAGCGAGAAAGAGAAAGAGAGAGAGAGAGAGAGAGAGAGAGAGAGAGAGAGAGAGAGAGAGAGAGAGTGTAAACAATTAGATGAACCCCATTACATACCTGGTAATATTTTATCGCCCTCAGAATTTTAAGAGAAGAGTTCAAGAAGCTACAACAAACAATTTTGCTTCCTGCTCGTTTCAATATTATCACCCACCACTGCCACCACCACAATCACAATCACCAAGCCAATTAAGATGATAATTAATGATAATGATAATAATCCTTTCTACTGGAAGCACAAGGAATCAAATTTGGGGGTAGGGATAAAGTCGATTACATCGATCCCAGTGCGTAGCTGGTACTCATTTAATCGACCTCGAAAGGATGAAAGGCAAATTTTACCTCGGCGGAATTTTGAACTCAGAATGTAAAGACGGACGAAATACCGCTCAGCATTTTGCCCAGTGTGCTAACCATTCTGCCAGCTCACCACCACCACCACCACCACCACCCCACCACCACCACCACCATAATAATAATAATGATATGCTTTTCTACAATAGGCATAAGGCCTGAAATTTTGGGGGAGGGGATGATGAGTCAATTACATCGACCCCAGTGCGTAACTGGTACTCGACTCTGAAAGGATGAAATGCAAAGTCGATCTCGGTGTAGTTTGAACTCAGAACTTAAAGATGAACGAAATGCCGTCAAGCGTTTTGCCTGGCGTGCTAACGATTCCGCCAGCTCATCGCCCTATCACCATTCATACCATATTAAAGAGAGAATATCTGTGTGGCTTTACACCCGTTGGCTTCTCCCTGAGGGCGTAGTGTGGAGGTATTTTTCCATAAGAGTACAATAAAATACACACACACACACACACACACACACACACACGCTCATTTAAGAGAATGGTGAATAAATTCACACCCGTGACTTGCGAGAAACTCCGAGTATTGTACTCACCATTCCTAAATCAACACCAATCCTAATGCCCATTTGTAAAATTCCCTTCGCTATGAAATAGTTGGAGCGTGTTCTTATTACATTTTGTTTTGAAACGAAACAACAGTAGAAAACGGGTGGAGCAGGAAAAGTGAAGGACAACCGGGTAGAAGAAGCCAAAGATAAACTTACCTACACACAACTGACAAGATTTTTTACAGTACTTATGCATGTATTTAGGATTCTTGTCACATTCTCCGACAGAGGCCCAATGAGGACACTTCTTATGTTGATCAAGACAATCTGAAATCAACAACAACAACAACAATAATAATAATAATAAGAGATACGAGATACGAACGCCAAGACAGATACAGAAGATCGGTGGCAATGAAATCGGGGGGAGTGATCTGTAGATGGGGATAGAAGCTCTTATATGCGCAGCACAAGAACAGGCGTTAAGGACTAACTATGTGGAGTAGTAGCGACAGCACTACCGACAGCGACAAATGCAGAATGTGTGGTGAGATGGGTGAAACGATATGGCACATCGTTAGCGAATGCCCGAAATTGGCACAAGGCGAATACGAAAAAACGACATGAGACAATGTGGAAGGAATAATCCATTGGGAGCTCTTTGGAAATCTCGGCCTTCAAAGAACAAAGGCTTGGTATGTGAAAATTCCAGAAGGAGTCACCTAAAGTGAGAATTGCATAATCCTGTGGGCTGCAATGATTCAGTGCGATCCCCTGATCAAACATCGGAAGCCGGACATTGTTTTGGTGAATAAAAGAGAAAGAACATGCATAATACTCGACATAGTATATGTGGGTGACAACAGGATCAAAGAGAGAACTGAACAACTACGATGAGTTAAAGTGGGAAATATGAATATTGTGGTCAATGAAGAGACTAGACGTGATACCAGTAGTAATTGGCGCACTTGGAAGCCCCAGCAGTCAACTACCAAAATGGCTGAAAAAGATTAAAATGTAAAGGTAGAACTCCTACAAAAATCAGCATTGCTTCCAGCTGCAAGAATTCTACGCACGGTTCTTGAGGCATGACCAGTAAAACAAGTGTCACCTTAGTCTGCTGGCTGTGGACAGCTGACACTTTCCATCATACCCAGCAAAACAAGCTGTGAGTTTTTCATCAAATAATGATACTACTACTACTACTACTACTACTACTACTACTACTACTACTACTACTACTACTACTACTAAGGGCTGCAATAAGTGTGGAGCACTTGAAGAAAACAGTACTGCTTGGAACCACTCGAATACTCCGGAAGGTGCTCGTAAAATAAGAGGTGTTACCTTAGTTCACTGGTAGTGAACAGCTGAAGCTGTGCAAAGTCAATAATAATAATAATAACAACAACAACAATAATAATGTACCTAGTAAAGTACTAGAAACTAAGAAATATAAGTTGTTGTGGGATTTTAACATTCAGATTGACAGAGTAATAGAAGCTATAAGACCTGATTTGGTAGTAGTAGATAAAGAGAATAGTAAGTGCCAGATAAATAATTTTACACCAAATGATGAAAAAAATCAATATGAGAGGTATAGAAAAAATAGCAAAGTACCAGGACCTAGCCATTGAATTACAGAGACTATGGAAAATGAGGGTGAAATGTATCCCAGTAGTTATAGGGGCATTAGGAACTATCCCTAAAGATTTGAACAGAAGGATAGAGGAAATAGACATAAAACCTAGTACAGTTTTATTAGGGACAGCTAAGATACTTAGGAGGGTTCTTGGCATCTAAGGTTACTTGTTGTAGCCCGATGTTAAGAATTTTTTCTTTTCCAGTAGCCTAATCTGTTGTGTGTATATGAATAATAATAATAATGATGATAATAATAATAACGATGATTATGATGACGATGATGATGATGATGATGATGATGATAATAATAATAATAATAATAATAATAATGAAGGTGAAAATAATGGCAACGAAAAAAGCGCACGAGCAATTGGCTGATAGGTGGGAGGAGAAACCTCTGCACGGCAAATATGTGGCCCGTAGCAAACAAGCTGATGTTGACCAGAAGCAAACCCATCAGTGGCTACGGAGCCCAGGGCTAAAAGCAGAGAGCGAAGGTTTCATCCTGGCTGCTCAAGATCAAAGCCTATTAACCCGGAACTACCAGGCCAATGTGATGAAAAATGGAGCAGACCTAAAATGCCGATTCTGCAACGACATGATTGAAACAGTGGACCACCTAATCTCTGGATGTAAAGTCTTAGCACCAGTGGAGTATAAATTAAGACATGACAGAGTTGGCCAATATCTACACTGGCTAATAAGTCGGCATTACAATATCAAAACTGCCGACAAGTGGTATAATCACCACCCTGAAGCTGTAACTGAAGGAGAAAATGTAACGATTCTGTGGGACTTTCCAGTACATACAGACCGAACCATCAAAGCCAATAAACCGGATATTGTTGTGAAAGACCAAAACAATAAAGTTTGCTTATTGATTGGCATGAGCATCCCCTGTGATCATAATATCTCGGCGAAAGAGTTTGACAAGCTCAGAAAATATAAAGACCTGCTCATGGAAATTGAGAAAATGTGGCATCTCAAGGCGGTTACAATACCAGTGATCGTAGGAGCACTAGGAATGATCAAGAAGGGAACCGAAAATTATATGAGAATGATCCCTGGCTTACCATCCCTGCAAGAAGTGCAAAAGATTGTCTTAACTGGTACATCACACGTATTAAGAAGAGCATTGTCGATGTGAGAACTATTACTACCCATGTATTTTAATTTAACTTAAAAAAAAATGAACGAACTAGTGAGTTTAGTTTAATGGCTTACCAATGTATACTATGATTTTCTTTGCCCTAGGAGTCGGGAAGACACTCGGCAAGAAATGGAAGCAAATTTGAAAGAAGAGGAAAAAAAGATAATGATAATAATAATGATAATCCTTTCTACTAAAGGCACAAAAGCCTGAAATTTGTGAGGGAAGGACTAGTCGATTACATCGACACTAGTCGATGGCACTTAGTTTATGGACTCCAGAAAGATGAAAAGCAAATTCGACCTTAGCAGAATTTGAACTCAGAACTTACCGATGGGCGAAATAAGGCTAAGCAATTTGCCCGGGGTGCTAACGTTTCTGCCAGCTCGCCGCCTTGATGATGATGACGATGATGATGACAATGACGACTACGGTGATGATGATTATGATGATAACAATAAGAACAACAACAACAACATCAACAACAACAATAATGGTTTCAAGTGTTGGTTCAAGGCCTACAAGGCTAGCAAGGCCACCCCTCAATCATTTTAGGGAATGATGAATAAATTTACACTCGTGGCTTGCGGGAAACTCCGAGTACTGTACTCACCATTCCCAAAGCAACACCAATCCCAACGGCCATTTGTTAAGTTCCCTTCGCTATGAAATATTTGGAGGATGTTCTTATTACATTTTGTTTATAAATATCTCGTTACTTTTTCAAACGAAACAACAGTAGAAAACGGGTGGAGCAGGAAAAGTGAATGACAACCGGGTAGAAGAAGCCAAAGGTAAACTTACTTTCAGATACACTTGGAACGTGAGCGTTAGAAAGACACATTTTACAAGATTTCTTACACTTTGTATACATGTAGCTAGGGTTCTTGCTACAATCTCCGATAGAGGTCAAAAATGCGCAATCCTCATTTTGATCAGCACAATCTGAAATCGACAACAACAACAACAACAATAATAATAATAATAATGATAATGATAATAATAATAATAATAATGATAATAATAATAATAATAATATGCCTTTCTACAATAGGCATAAGGCCTGAAATTTTGGGGGAGGGGATGATGAGTCAATTACATCGACCCCAGTGCGTAACTGGTACTCGACTCTGAAAGGATGAAAGGCAAAGTCGATCTCGATGTAGTTTGAACTCAGAACTTAAAGATGAACGAAATGCCGTCAAGCGTTTTGCCTGGCGTGCTAACGATTCCGCCAGCTCATCGCCCTATCACCATTCATACCATATTAAAGAGAGAATATCTGTGTGGCTTTACACCCGTTGGCTTCTCCCTGAGGGCGTAGTGTGGAGGTATTTTTCCATAAGAGTACAATAAAATAAAACGGAATTTTGCCGTTCAAGTTTTACAGACACACACACACACACACACACACACACACACACCACACACACACACACACACACACACACACACACACACACACACACACACACTCATTTAAGAGAATGGTGAATAAATTCACACCCGTGACTTGCGAGAAACTCCGAGTATTGTACTCACCATTCCTAAATCAACACCAATCCTAATGCCCATTTGTAAAATTCCCTTCGCTATGAAATAGTTGGAGCGTGTTCTTATTACATTTTGTTTTGAAACGAAACAACAGTAGAAAACGGGTGGAGCAGGAAAAGTGAAGGACAACCGGGTAGAAGAAGCCAAAGATAAACTTACCTTCACACAACTGACAAGATTTTTCACAGTACTTATGCATGTATTTCGGATTCTTGTCACATTCTCCGACAGAGGCCCAATGAGGACACTTCTTATGTTGATCAAGACATTCTGAAATCAACAACAACAACAACAATAATAATAATAATAACACCACCACCACCACCACCACCACTACCACCCACAACAACAACAATAATAATAATAACACCACCACCACCACCACCACCATCACCACCAACACTACCACCCACAACAACAAAAATAAATACTAAATGCTCTGATGCAGTACAAGGCAGTGGCTCTCATGGCTTCTGATCTTAACTGATTGGAAGTGTTATCATGTACATTATTTTGTTTTGGTATAAAAAGATGGGCTACAGCAAATATTCTGCTCAATACCAGAGATTTGCTTGTCAGTTGTTTGACCTTAACCAGTTGATCATGTCCCTTAGTGGCTGACGATATGTGCATCTCTGATCACGAGCAGAAGTAGCAGGGGAGCATCATAGCCATGTGTTGAGAGGGATTCTTTGGGGTTTGAATAATTCACCTCTGGAAACATGGGTGGTTCTTTCAACATCCTTAAACAACCCTTATTCAGGGACATTTTGAGCGGGATGGGCTACTCGACCTGAAGAAAATTCTAACTGGGCCCCACCTGCAAGGTCATGCGCTGTTTACCTTGATATGAGATCACCATGTCGCGCACATATGGTTGTGATGCATGTGCCTGGTGTACCCTTATCAGACGGGTGGTTATGATGGGTATACTGGGCTTCGTATATTTTAATCCAGTGTCACTTTGATGGCATGCGCTGCTCTCTCACTCAATAATAATAATAATAATAATAATAATAATAATAATAATAATAATAATAATAATAATAATAATGATAATAATAATAATAGTAATAATAATAATAATAATAATAATAATAATATAATAATAATAATAATAGTAATGGTTTTGAAATTTTGGCAGAAGGCCAGCAACTTCTGGTGGCGGTGGGGTTAAATCAATTGCATTGACCACTGGTACATGTTTTATTGACCCCGAAAGGATGAAAGGCAATATCGACCTCGGCGGAGTTTGAACTCAGATCTTAAAGATGAACGAAATGCCGCCGAGCGTTTTGCCTGGCATGCTAACGAGTCATCCAACCTGCCTCTCTACCATTATTCATATATTAAAGAGAGAATACCTGTGTGGTTTTACACCTGTTGGTTTCTCTCCGAGGGCGTGGTGTGAACATATTTTTATCATAAGAAGAAAATGAAATAAAATGGGATTTTTGCCGTTCAAGTTTTACACACACACACACACACACACACACACATACACCCACCCCGTGGCTTGCGAGAAACTCCGAGTAATCTACCCACCATTCCCAAATCAAGGCCAATCCCAACGGCCATTTGTAAAATTCCCTTCGCTATGAAATAGCTGGAGGGTGTTTCTGTTACATTTTGTTTATAAATATCTCGTTACTTCTTAAATGAAACAACAGTAGAAAACGGGTGGAGCAGGAAAAGTGAATGACAACCGGGTAGAAGAATCCAAAGGTAAACTTACCATCAACTGCTGGTTGAGTTTGGTGCATGGACTTACACAACTGACAAGATTTCCTACATTCTTTATTCATGAACTCTGCACTAGTTTTACATTCTCCGGTAGCGGCCCAGTAACGACAATCAACATTTTCATCACGACAATCTGAAATCAACAACAACAGTCACAATAATAATAATAATAATAATAATAATAATAATAATATAATAATAATAATAATAATAATAATAATAATAATAATAATAATAATAATAATAATAATAATAATAAGATGGGCTACAGCAAATATTCTGCTCAATACCACAGATTTGCTTGTCAGTTGTTTGACCTTAACCAGTTGAGCATGTCCCTTAGTGGCTGACGATATGTGCATCTCTGATCACGAGCAGAAGTAGTGGGGGAGCATCATAGCCATGTGTTGAGAGGGATTCTTTGGGATTTGAATAATTCACCTCTGGAAACATGGGTGGTTCTTTCAACATCCTTAAACAACCTTATTCAGGGACCTTTTGAGCGGGATGGGCTACTCAACCTGAAGAAAATTCTAACTGGGCCCCACCTGCATAGTGATGTGCTGTTTACCTTGGTGTGAGATCACCATGTCGCGCACATATGGTTGTGATGATGTGCCTAGTGTACCCTTATCAGACGGGTAGTCATGATGGGTATATTGGGCTTCGTATATTTTACCCCAGTGTCACTTTGATGGCATGAACTGCTCTCTCACTCAATAATGGTTTCTGATCTTAACTGATTGGAAGTGTTATCATGTACATTGTTTTGTCTTGGTATAAAAGATGGGCTACAGCAAATATTCTGCTCAATACCAGAGATTTGCTTGTCTGTTGTTTGACCTTAACCAGTTGAGCATGTCCCTTAGTGGCTGACGATATGTGCATCTCTGATCACGAGCAGAAGTAGTGGGGGAGCATCATAGCCATGTGTTGAGAGGGATTCTTTGGGGTTTGAATAATTCACCTCTGGAAACATGGGTGGTTCTTTCAACATCCTTAAACAACCCTTATTCAGGACCGCTTGAGCGGGATGGGCTACTCAACCTGAAGAAAATTCTAACTGGGCCCCACCTGCAAGGTCATGTGCTGTTTATCTTGATATGAGATCACCATGTCGCGCACATATGGTTGTGATGCATGTGCCTGGTGTACCCTTATCAGACGGGTAGTCATGATGGGTATATTGGGCTTCGTATATTTTACCCCAGTGTCACTTTGATGGCATGAACTGCTCTCTCACTCAATAATAATAATAATAATAATAATAATAATAATAATAATAATAATAATAATAATAATAATGATAACAACATGACCTTCCAACTTGTTGTCTCTTGAGGTCTCTGGGTGAGACTTGGAGCCAACTTGTACAAATGTGAAGCAAAAGTCAAACATAAAATATAATAATAATAATAATAATAATAATAATAATAATAATAATAATAATAATAATGATAATAATAATAATAATAATGATAATAATAATAATAATGATAAATAATATTAATGTGGGGGCTAGAGAGAGGCAAGTCGTATGAGCATAAACTGCAGAGAACGGTGGGGTCACAGACCTGAAACATCCTCTGCAATTTCCCAATCCAAACAGATCAGATACTAGAGCATAACAGACCGGACCTAGTTGTGGGAGACAAGGTGACCATATATGCTATATAGTTGAAGTTGCGCGCCCCTTTGACCTACGAATAGTCAAGAAAGAAGACGAAAAATAGATATATATACAACCCTCTTAAGTACGAAATAGCAGGGCTATGGAAAATGAAGAAGGGGAAGATAGCACCAAATATTGTTGGGTCCTTGGGGACAGTATCAGAAGGCAACTAGGGGAATATAAAGGAAATTGGAATAGAGTGCCCAGTAGAACTGTTACAAAAGGTTTGTCACCTTGGCACGGCCAGAATAATCAGGAAAGTATTAGTTGAAAAGAACACCGTAGGCTGCAGGTTGCCGGCTGCATGCCCGCTGCGCATGCAGGCTCGCTGCGCATGCAGGCTCGCTGCGCATGCAAACCCGATGCGCATGCAAGCTCCCTACACATGGTTTCAAATTTTGCCACAAGACCAGCAATTTCGTGGGGGGGGGGTTACATGAACCGCAGTGATCAACTGGTACTTATTTCATCGACCCCGAAAGGATTGATGTAAAAAATGGACCTCGGCGAAATTCGAACTCAGAATGTAAAGATGGACGAATTGCTGTTGCGCATTTCGCCCGGCGCGCTATCCATTCTGCTCGCTCGCCGCCTTGATGGTTATTACAAAGCGGTCTTATGCCACTGTTGTATCTATCTTTGTACGACGGTCGTCCCTCTGACAGATATTGTTATATTTTAAAGACTCCGCCGGTTACGACGACGAGGGTCCCAGCTGATACGATCAACGGAACAGCTTGCTCGTGAAATTAACGTGCAAATGGCTGAGCATTCCACAGACACGTGTACCCTTAACGTAGTTCTCGGGGATAATCAGCGTGACACAGGGTGTGACAAGGCTGACCCTTTGAAATACAAGTACAACTCATTTTTGCCAGCTGAGTGGACTGGAGCAACGTGAAATAAAGTGTCTTGCTCAAGGACACAACGCGTCGCCGGGAATCGAACTCACAACCTTACGATCATGAGCTGAATGACCTAACCACTAAGCCACGCGCCCTCACTATTGTTATATACCGAAGTCATCGATATAGGATATTTCTCTCTGGTAGTGTACGACCGCCAGTCGCACAGTGGTATTATCCACTAATTTAAGGCGGCGAGCTGGCAGAAACGTTAGCACGCCGGGCGAAATGCGTAGCCGTATTTCGTCTGCCGTTAGGTTCTGAGTTCAAATTCCGCCGAGGTCGACTTTGCCTTTCATCCTTTCGGGGTCGATAAATTAAGTACCAGTTGCGTACTGGGGTCGATGTAATCGACTTAATGCCTATGTATGTCCTTGTTTATCCCCTCTGTGTTTAGCCCCTTGTGGGTAATAAAGAAATAGGTATTATCCACTAAGGGTTGGATCGCTATAACGCCCACTTGGTATCGTAGTATGATTACTAGATCAGTACAGACACGACTGTCAACACAGTCTAACACGTACTCTCGTTACTGGCCGACGTCGCCTTACTTATGATAACTTATTCATTCCACTCGTCACGTGGAAAGGGGTGTACCATTATCACTAATTCCCTACAAAAAACGTCAATGTGTCTAAGAGAATGAGAGACATAACACTCTGTCGGGGGTGAGAATTGAACCCTGAACATTTTGGTTGCTAAATCTTGTTGGCTGCTCCACCCACGCACCAGTTCAGATACCCAGATAGAGAGAAAAAAATAGAAAAATGTTACAGAAAAAACAAACAAAACTGTATTCTTACCGGAATTGGCAAAGTCGCTGTATGCAGACACCTAGAAGTGATTAAATATGAAAAACGTAATAAACAATAACTAAATTGTGTGTATGGTTAAGTCACATGACCTACTGGTTAGTGGGGGTAGGCTTGGGTGGAGTGCGGAAGGTCACCCAATGGTCCCGGACGCTATAGTTACAGTACGGCACCACGACGGAGATTCGAACTACTGACTCTAAGATTCGCAGCCTGGTATAAAACCGATTCGGCTAATAGCGTTGTCTTTGAAATGTGGGCTGATATAGTGAAATGGTAAATGGGAGGTTGTGTTGTGTTGTGAGAGTCATGCTTCCTAAAACCGACGTTGGTGATGTGGTTAATAAAGATTGGAAAGAAGAGAGTTAACTTGCTTTACTGACTCTTTGTAATTCGAATTCGAATTATCTTCGTGTTGTGTACAATTCTGTGGTCTCTGTTGTCCCTAAATAACTGAGAATCAAACAACGGAACGACTCGTCAGATTCTTTCTAAAGATTTTTTATTAATCACAACAACCGTTTCGATCCATCTTGTTTCGGCCTCTGGTGCATCTTTCGGTGCAGATGTGTCTCGTCGGGTGATTTTTCAAAAGGTACCTCGCTCAATAAATCCGGTTTCATTTGGCTTCATCACAATGCATTTCGTTATTTGCCTATGGCTGGTTGCATACACGGTTTCGTGAAGTATGATGTACTAGAGGTTTTTGTATAGTTTACGCAGAAATGCAACGCGTATGAAGAATATGGCTTTGTGGATTGGATTCTCAAAGAAGTAAAAAAATAGAAACCAATAATAATAATAGAACCAGCTTGAAGATACATCTGAAAACTTGTAGAAATATCCTACAATGTAGGTGTATTGCAAAAACCAGCATCACTTGGAACTGCACGCGTATTGCGTAAAGAACTGTCTGAGGTACTTGTGACTTGACAGACAGTACAACTTGTGACTTGACAGACAGTACAACTGCCCCGGAAGACACAATTTCTTCAATCACGATATTGGATACTGTGCGAAGTCTAAAACAACAACAACAACAACAACAACAACAACAACAACGACAACGACAACGACGACGACGACGACGACGACGACGACGACGACGACGACGACGACGACGACGACGACGACGGCGACGACGACGATGACAACAGCAACAATAATAATAAATGCCCTGATGCAGTATTACACAGTTGCTCTTATGGCTTCTGATCTTAACTGAGTGGAAGTCTTATGATGTACATCTTTGGTCTTAGTATAAAAGATGGGAAGGCGGCGAGCTGGCAGAATCGTTAGCACGCCGGGCGAAATGCTTAGCGGTATTTCGTCTGCCGCTACGTTCTGAGTTCAAATTCCGCCGAGGTTGACTTTGCCTCTCATCCTTTCGGGGTCGATAAATTAAGTACCAGTTACGCACTGGGGTCTATGTAATCGACTTAATACCTATGTCTGTCCTTGTTTGTCCCCTCTGTGTTTAGCCCCTTGTGGGTAATAAAGAAATAGGTATTTCGTCTGCCGCTACGTTCTGAGTTCAAATTCCGCCGAGGTCGACTTTGCCTTTCATCCTTTCGGGGTCGATTAAATAAGTACCAGTTACGCACTGGGGTCGATGTAATCGACTTAATCCGTGTGTCTGTCCTTGTTTGTCCTCTCTGTGTTTAGCCCCTTGTGGGTAGTAAAGAAATAGATATTTCGTCTGCCGTTACGTTCTGAGTTCAAATTCCGCCGAGGTCGACTTTGCCTTTCATTTTACCGTAGTCGATAAATTAAGCACCAGTTGCGTACTGGGGTCAATCTAATCGACTGGCCCCTTCTCTGAAAATGTAGGGCCTTGTGCCTAGAGTAGAAATGAGTATAAAAGATGGGCTACAGTATATATTCTGCTCAATACCACAGATTTGGTAACCAAATAACAGATGTTTAAGTGAAGTTAACAATCTTTGTGTGTTTTTGCAATAATTTTGGTTTCAACACACGGTCTCCAATCAAATCGCCTGTCGGGTAACTACACCTCCGAAATATACTAATGTAATGCATTAATGATATAGTAATAGAATATAGTGGTATGATATAGTAATATAATGCAAGGAATATTATAATAAATCGGAAGGACTTACCTGAACAGTTGCATAGTTATAGAAGAGTGCAATAAGCAGCAAGGACACACAAGCACGGACTAAGGCCATAGTCGAGACAAGTGTAGAGCAACGGACCACAAACAAGTGTTACACCGTTCCTCTACCAGCCTTATATATATATACATGCGTACATACATACGTACATACATACATACATACATACATACATACATACATACATACATACTTACGCACACACACACACACACACACACACACACACATACACACACACACACATATATATATGTAAGTATATAAAGTTAATCCAAACAAGAAAACAAAAAAGACAACAACGTGAGGAGGTGGAACAATTAGAGTATTATTAGGCGCTCAGGAAAAAAGGGAAGAAGTAGGGTATGACGTTTCGAGCGGAGCTCTTCGTCGGAAACATAGGAGAAAGAAAGATCCCGAGGTGGGAGGACAGAGGAAAAAAAATGCAAGTGGTCTTCACGAGGTCAACATACTATGTCTGTATGTGTAGCGAGAAAGAGATTGTGTGTGTGTGTGTGTGCTTGTCTATGCAGGTGTAAAGGTATGGATATGTACATACATAGACAAACACATACACACACACACACACACACTTACAATCTCTTTCTCACACACGTGCACACACTTGTACGCATAATCGAAAACACTTTGTTGTTTCCGACGAAATCCCATCTCCTCTGTATCTCCACCCCCTCCTCCTCCCATTTGCCATTCTTACAAATTCCTCCTGCGCCCACTCCTCTTCATCGACCACTCCTTTGTTTCTTGTTCCTTTCTCTTCTCATATAATTCACTCTTTGTCTTCTTTTTCGTTTCCCTCCCTCACCTTCCTCTCTCTTCATTCACATTATCGTCGTTTATGTCCCAAATTGCTGGCCGTTTATGTCCCAAATTTCTTCAGGCATCTGAAAACATTCGTAGGAACGTCTCGCATATTACTACTTGTAGGGGACTAAAATAATATTCTGGACGTACGGAAGGACTGTGTGGGGGCTAGTACATAGCTGGAGTGGGGTGCAATTGCTTCGAAAGCCTACTCAGAAGCTGCAGATCTTTTCGGTTTGAACGGCAGTTTTTTCTAGCGGTGTCATATGAAATTGTCACCCATAATTATGACCCTAGTATCGATCTATTGCATTTCAATCTCTTTTAGGGTTAGTTAGGGTTAGGGTTAGGGTTAGGGGTGGGGGAAGGGTATCTTTTTTTCTTCACAAATGTAAATAAACCCAATCTGTTTCTTAAACGAGGGACATATTCATACGGCACAGAATGCGTTTTAACTCAATGGACGTCACTGATTGGTTGAAATTGCAGAAATTGAAGAAAAAAAATCTTTCAAACTATATAATTTTCTCAATAAAGTAAAGAAAAAAAGATGTTTTATAAACACATTCTACCAGTATACGAAGTTTAAAATTTTTTAGCTACCTAGAAATTATGTTAAAAACTGCCGTTCAAACCGAAAAGATCCGAAACTGCCAATTGTCTGACAGGTATCGACTGGATTTCCTTGATGTGCCAATGTGGACATGGAGCAACCACATTGGGTCACCCACATCGTATCTGGATAGTGTATTTGTTAGGCCAGCGGATAAGAATAGCGTAGATGGTCCACAATTTAAATTGGTCGTCTGCACAATCCACAAGTTTGTGATCTACACAGTCGCGTTAGATAAGACCCATAGGCAGGGACCCGATAACTGGGAGTTGAACGCGTCCTTTCCGGCACGCAATGACTACAGGGACTGTTTTAAAGAACAAGTTAAATGGCGATCGCCAACAACCAGTAGTGGGTCGCCTTGACGAGGGCGAGTAGAGCAGAATCGATAGCCTTTAGCAAAGCGTTAGCAATGGAAAGGAATAGAGGGTGAACTAATAAGCAAATTGAAAGAGGCAATTAATGTGGACATTTCGGCCGATGTGTTAGCGGCGAGAATTGCCCCTAAACAATTTCTTCGAAGCGAGACACGAAGGTTGCGTTGTCAGAGCTAAGACCCATGTTCTCAAGCATGAAGGAAATATAGCTGTCCGAAAGGCCCGAACGGTGGAGACGCAACGTGGAAACAAAAAATCACGATCAGGTCTTTGACGGATCGGAACGGGCGTGTGCTACTCGGCTCTCAGAGCAGATGTGTGCGGCTTCGCAGCAGCACCTCCCGCGGCTGTTTGGGAGGGCGATGGGTTGATAGCGGTGGTAGACTTTAGTTCGTTCCTGGACGGCTCTCGATAGCTGAAGTGAGGTTATGTGAAAAGCGATAACAGTCGATGAAATTCTCGAGGCGATGAGCGATTGCAGAAGTCACAAATCACCCTATTTGGATGGTCTGCTCTATGAATTCTATGTATTCATGCTAGATTTGTTTGGCAACCCCTTGGTAGATGGCAACAAGAGAGGAGAATCTCTCGTGCTGTTAGCGGGGATGTGTGTGTGTGTGTGTGCGTGTGTGTGTGTGTGTGTGTGCGTGCGTGTGTGTGGTGGTGGTGGGGGGACGTACTAGGGAATTTTCAGCCTATAACTCTGCTAAACACAGAGTTTAATAGTTTGGCCAAGGTGTTAGCGAAAATTTGGATCAATTTGGGTTAATCCAAAGTAATCCAAAGCATTCGATATAACCGACCATCACTACAGGTACAGATTCGTCTCTTGGCCAATTCCATAGTGATGATTGCTCTGCTCCACCCTTCAATTGAGCAGGCAAGGCAGTTTTCCTTTGTCTGGTGGCTGTGGCGAAATTGGTTGTCTGGTGGTAGAGGCTGAAAGGCATTAAGACAGATACATTCCTCTTCGGGAGAGGTCTCCTCCACTTCAAGTTTCACTTGAAAAGAAAATTGAGGGCGGAAAGGGAAGTGCTGTCCTCGAGTGAGTTTATTGAAAGGTGGGAAAAAGATGCGAAAATGGTAAGAGTGGATGATACCTTTCTCAGTGTAGACTTGTGAATCTGAAAGAAAGTATTGGAGAATGCACTTGCCCATGGTGTTCAAAGAGAACTCGGACAGAGGGTTTCCTTAATGACCCTTAGGGGTCATCCTGTATCAAGTGAGCTACATCTCTATCCTGGCCCCTTCTCTTTTAACATTTGTATACTTTGCATACTTCCTTTCCTTTTCATTGTGTACCGGGTATACTTACCATTCTTTTATTTTTGTTATTTATTTAAGTATTTTATCAGTTCCTTATATGCAAAACCCCACACTGTGTCTGTCTATGCATTGTCCCCCTCATCTTTCGCCCTGGTGTCAAGAAAATGAAGTCATTATTGAGTGAGGAGAGCAGTGCATGCCATCAAAGTGACACTCAGGTAATATATACGAAGTCCAGTATACCCATCATGACTACCCCTCCTCCTCTGGTAAGGGTACACTAGGTACATGCATCACAACAATACGTACGTGACAAGATCTCATATCAATATAAACAGCACTTGACCTTGCAGGTGGGGCCCAGTAAAAATTTTCTTCTGGTCGAGTAGCCCATCCCGCTCAAAAGGTCCCTGAATAAGGGTTGTTTAAGGATGTTGAACGAAACACCCATGTTTCCAGAGGTGAATTATCCAAACCCCAAAGAAAGAATTCCTCTCAATACATGGTATTAGCAGAATATCTATTGTAGACCATCTTTTATATACCAAGACAAACCAATGTACATGATAACACTTCCAATCAGTTAAGATCAGAAGCCACAAGAGCCACTACCTAGTACTTGGCTGAAAGTTGCGAAAATGGCACGAGTGGATGGTACTTCTCTAAATGCAGACCTTTGAGTCGGTTAGAAGGAATTGGAGAAGGCATTTGCTCCTAAGGTTTCAGGGAAATCTCGGACAGTGGGGTTCCTCGATTATCCCTAGAAGCCTTCCTGTATCAAGAGGGCCACATCTTTATCATCCTCCTTGCCATTTTTTTGTACCTTCGTATGCTATGCAATATGTCCCTTCTTTTGCAGTGTATGCTTACTTTTTTGTGTTTACCATTCCATCATATGTAAACCCCCAACACTTTATATCTGTCTCTGTATTGTTCCTCTCGTCCTTCGCCCTTGAGGCAAACAAATGAAAGCATTATCATCATCATCATCACCATTATTTTTGTTGTTGTTGTTGTTCAACATTTGGTAATTCCAGGAAAATTTCTACTGCATCACCTGCTACACTTCCGTGTTGCTGGAGGGTGGGTCGGTGGTGGAGAAGTCTTGAGTGCTCTTTCTCCTTGTTGCTGGGATTGTGTCGACTTTTCCCGCTTTTGTATTGCAGTCTTTTGTTGTATTAGTGTTTGTATTGTGTGTGTGCGTGCGTGCGCACGCGCGCGCGTGTGTGTATGAGTGTGTGTGTGTGTGTGTCTGTGTGTGTGCTAGTAGCGTTGGGTGTCCGGCTTTCTGGACATTCATCGGATATTCACCCTACAAAGTACGTCTTATCATTGATGCGGTTGATAAGAATTTCCTAAGTGGACATCTGCTTTAAATTCTTGGATAGTGGTTTGTGTTTGTTTTGTTGTTCTTGTTGATGTCGTTGGAGGCAGGTGTCGTTGTTGTTGTTGTTGTTGTTATGAAAAGGAACAGAGGGACATTGTAAACAATTTTAGCAAAGGATTGGTGTGAAGCAGGTGTTGGAGACGGCGGCGACGAAAGTGATGGCGGTAGCGTTGATGTTCATCACGGCGGCGGTCACAGCGGTGGTGGCGTTGGTGGAGATGACAGCGGTGGTGGTAACTTTAGGCGGTGTTTGTAGTGGAAGAGATGATGTTGGCGGAAGCGATGATGAAGCTGTAGTGGTTGTGATGGTGATGGTGGCGGCGGCGGCGGCGGCGGTGATTGTGTTGGCAACGGCTGTTAAAAGTCTCACGGGGTGTTCTCAAGTACTAGTCTCTGTATCGTCGCTGTTCCCCAACAAAGCAGTTTTCTGAGCATGTTCTACCCTCATGTCTACCCTCAAGTCCTCCAATACAACGTGGCTGGAAGGCCAGATTTCTTCAGGCGTCTTGAAACATTCCTCGGAACGTCACGCACTTTAGTACTAGTGGGGGACTGGAATAGTATTTTGGACGCACGGAAGGACTGTTTAGAACATAGCTGAAGTGGGTGTAAAAACCTCGAAAATCTGCTCAGTACTTTCCATCTTTCTGACAGGCACCGACTGGATTTCTCTGATCTACAAACGTGGACATGGAGCAACCACAACGGGTCACCCAGGCCGTATTTAGATAATGCATTTGTAATGTGAGAGGATAGAGATAGCATATATTGTCCACAATAAGGCGGCGAGCTGGCAGAATCGTTAGCACGCCGGGCGAAATACTTAGCAGTATTTTGTCTGCCGTTACGTTCTGAGTTCAAATTCCGCCGAAGTCGACTTTGCCTTTCATCCTTTCGGGGTCGATTAAATAAGTACCAGTTATGCACTGGGGTCGATATAATCGACTTAATCCGTGTGTCTGTCCTTGTTTGTCCTCTGTGTTTAGCCCCTTGTGGGTAGTAAAGAAATATATATTGTCCACAATTTAAGTTGGTCGGCTACACAGATCACAAATTTGTGATACGCACAGTCGATTTAGATAGAACCCGTGGACAGGGACTCGGTTACTGGAATTTGAATGCGTCCTTACTGGCTTGCAAAGACTACAGGGACCGGATTAGCGAACTCGTTGAGTGGCAGTTGACGGGGGCAATCGTCAACAACCGGTGGTGGATCGAGCTGATGAGAACGATTAGAGCAGAATTGATAGCGTTTAGCAAAGATTTAGCAATAGAAAGAAATAGATTGAGGCGAAACACAAAGGGTGCGTTGTCAGAGCTAAGGCCCGTGAGCTAAAACACGAAGGAACAAAAGCCGTCCGATGGGTCCGAACGGTAGATACTCGACGTAGAAATAAAAACACGATGAAGTTTTTGACGGGTCACGACGGGCATTTGGTTCTGAGCAGATGTGGCTTTTCAGCAGCACTTTGCGCTGGGTGATGGGTCGACGACGGTAGCGGACTTTACTTAGTACCTAGACGGCCTACCACGACTCTCGGTAACGGACGCGAGATTATGCGCAAAGCTGATTATAACCTCTGAAATAATGGAGGCGGTGAGCGATTGCAGAAGTCGCAAATCGCCAAGTTTGGATGGTTTGCCCTACGAATTCTATGTATTCATGCCAGATTTGTTTGGCAGCCTCTTGGCAGACGTCTACAGAAACTGGTAGCAGAACGGGAGAATTCCTAGTGCTGTTAGCCGGAGTTTGGTAATGCTGCTGAGAAGGGACGCTGACAATGGGAACGTGCTTGAAAAGTTTCGTTTCATCACTCTGCTAAACACAGAGTTTAAGATTCTGGTCAATTTGTTAGCGAAAAGGTTGGCACTTGTCGTCGGTAGTCTGGACGGGGAGTCACAAACGTGAGCAATCCCGAGAAGGTCTATCCGCGACAACCTCTACCTTATGCAATATATCGTAGAGAGGACAAGGGTTAAAGCTGGCTTCGAAGGGGCCCTGATCAATTTAGATCAGTTGAAAGCTTTCGATAGGGTTGACCATTGCTACTTGGAAGGCGTCCTTAAAGTGGTCGGTTTCGGAACCGTTTCCAGAGGCTGGATTGCTGCAATGCACAGCGGTACCTGTTCGGTGGCCAAAGTAAATGGCTACCTATCGGAACTGTTTAATATATCACGTTCGGTCCGTCAGAATTGGCCGCTGTCGCTTCTTCTGTGTGTGTTGGATCTAGAGCCACTGCTGCGGAAGTTGAAATAATTAAGAGGCCACTCTTTCGAAACTGGACT
This sequence comes from Octopus sinensis, assembly GCF_006345805.1. Taxonomy (NCBI): domain Eukaryota; kingdom Metazoa; phylum Mollusca; class Cephalopoda; order Octopoda; family Octopodidae; genus Octopus; species Octopus sinensis. The sequence continues at coordinate 25,965,380 of NC_043019.1, read as the reverse complement.
CGGAAGGGCAGTGTCGTCATACGCGTACGACGTCACCGTCATGGCGTCGGACGCATTCGAAGTGGAGACGGTCGGCTCCGTTGTAAGGGAACATGAGTCGGTTGTAGGGGCCAAAATCAATGCCGAAAAGGCTGTGGGATTGTGAGTGGGTACCTGGAGAGGCAGACGATGCCGTCGGACGGCGTCATCGGACGCTGGACAGACGGACCAGTAAAAGTGCTCGAGGTCTGGTTCGCTCCCGACTTCCAGGAGGATGAGAATTGGGACGAGGTGATGTTGTATCTGTGAATATATTCCTTCATAGCCAGGACTGGGCAACCAGAGGCAATATGATTTATTGTTTCTTCTCCATCTCCACATATTCTGCAGATACTCGTACTTCTTTTCATTTTATGTTTTTAGTGATTTCTGGTGGGAAGGCTTTGGTCTTGTGCTGCAATTAAAAATCCTTCAGTCTCTGCTTTGAGTCCTGAGCTTCTCAGCCATTGTTGAGACTTTGCTCTGTCTCTTTACTCTTTTACTCTTTTACTTGTTTCAGTCATTTGACTGCGGCCATGCTGGAGCACCGCCTTTAGCCGAGCAACTCGACCCCGGGACTTATTCTATCGGTCTCTTTTGCCGAACCGCTAAGTAACGGGGACATAAACACACCAGCATCGGTTGTCAAGCAATGCTAGGGGGACAAACACAGACACACAAACACACACACGCATATATATATATATATATACATATATACGACGGGCTTCTTTCAGTTTCCGTCTACTAAATCCACTCACAAGGCTTTGGTCGGCCCGAGGCTATAGTAGAAGACACTTGCCCAAGGTGCCACGCAGTGGGACTGAACCCGGAACCATGTGGTTGGTAGACAAGCTACTTACCACACAGCCACTCCTGCGCCACTCCTGTCTATTTCTTTTCTGTTTAGTTTAAGCCAGTATTTGCCACGAAGGGGTTTTTCTTGCCATCGTTTTATCATGATCTGTTGCTGTTCCAGTTTTAGTTTGGATTTCATTTGTTTTACAGCTTTTGTTGTTTCTTCATTTTCTTCATAGTTGTTAGTTTTTTTTGTATTTGTCAGCTTCTTTAAAGACTGATAACAACGTTTTATTTTGTTCGTGTTTTGTGGTTATTTGTATTAGCTATTCTTGCTTCTGAAGTAGGTATTTCTATTGTCCTATATTGGTTATTTTGTTGTAGTTTTCTGGCTGTTGTAGTTTTCTAGCCTCTACCACCTTCGATATGTTGTATATATATATTTCTTTACTACCCACAAGGGGCTAAACACAGAGGGGGATAAACAAGGACAGACAAACGGATTAAGTCGATTACATCGACCCCAGTGCATAACTGGTACTTAATTTATCGACCCCGAAAGGATGAAAGGCAAAGTCGACCTCGGCGGAATTTGAACTCAGAACGTAACGGCAGACGAAATACGGCTACGCATTTCGCCCGGCGTGCTAACGTTTCTGCTAGCTCGCCGCCTTATATGTGTTGTATATATAACCTTTCTATGTCAGATTTTGTGGGGTGCATCCTATTTCCTGTCATTATATTCTTGTATTCCTGTCTATCTTGATTAGTTCATTTAGTGTCCAGTTAAGGATATTGTATCTGTAACTTATAACTGGGACGGCTTGAGTTTTGATAACTATTGTCTTGCTTTTCGCATTGAGCTCTGTTTGGCAATATCCAAGATCTTCCTTTCCCACATCATTTTATCAACTACAACAACCTCTGCTTTCCGAATACAAATAAAAATGTAAATCATCTTTTCTCTTAAATAACTTCTCTTAATCTTGTTCTACCCTCATGTCTACCCCCAAGTGCTCCAATACTTTTCTCAAACCCCTAATGCCCTTACAACTACTGGGTTGCCTGTTACTTTCTTCATTGCCCACATTCGTGCAATCTCGTCTTTTTCTAGTTCGTATTCCTCAATCTTTTCCAGTTCTTTATCCTCCAATCGCACATCCCCAGGTTTGGCAATATCCAAGATCTTCCTTTCCCTCATCATTTTATCAACTACAACAACCTCTGCTTTCCAAATACAAATCAAAATGTAAATCATCTTTTCTCTTAAATAACTTCTCTTAATCTTGTTCGTTCTGTGGAATTTCCAGAGGTTCCACTAGTTATTACAATTAAGGCGGTGAGGTGTCAGAATCATTAGGAAGCCGGTCGAAATGCTTAGCGGTATTTCGACCGTCTTCACGTTCTGAGTTCAAATTCCACCGAGGACAGCTTCTAACTGGTCTATTGTATTCCTTTCTTACCTTCTCTTTCATTTGTGTGTGCTGTATTGTATCTAGTTCATTGATTCCTAAGGATTTGTATGTCCGGCCTTGGTCTTATTCTCTTATTTCATTTGCTTTATCTAGTGTAATGTTGTTACTCTTAACTAGTTTTCCTCCTTTCAAGGTTGCATTGGCACATTTTTCTAAGCCAGATTTCATATTTATTTCTTAGGTAAATCCGTGTACTGTCTGTAGTAATGTTTCCAGCTTTTCGTCATTTGTGGCGTGCAGTTTTAGATCATCCACATATGAGAGGTGGTTGATTGTTTTGCCGTAACAGTTGTATCTACATCCAATTCTGTTTACAATGTCAGATAAAGGTGTCAGTGCCAAGCAGAAAAGGAGTGGAGAGAGTGTATCTCCATGGAATATTTCTCTTCTAATAAGGATGGCATTAGTTTTTATGAGTTCCTCTTTTGACTGGAGCTGTAGCACTGTCTGCCATTTTTTCATAGTGTCTTATGTATTTTATGATTATTGGTGCTACCTTGTTCATGGCTAGTGTTTTTAGGATCCATGTGTGGGGAATATTACCAAAAGCTTCTCGGTAATCGATCCAGGCCATACTTAAAACCTTCTTCTTTCTGCGGGTGTTTTCGGTTATGGCTTTATTGATTAGTAGCTGATTTTTACAGCCGTATGAGCCGTTGCAGCATCCCTTCTGCTCTTCTAGAAACAGGCTGTTTTCTTCCAGGTGTTTGCGCATTCTCTGCGATATTATTGCAATAAAGGCTTTGTAAATTGTAGGGAGACAGATTATCGGTCTGCAATTTTGTGGGTTTGCTGTTCCAGTGGATTTGGGAATTAAAATAGTTTTCCCTTCCGTGAGCCGTTCAAGCATTGTCTCTGGCTCTGCTAGTATTTCATCAAATTTCTCAGCCAGATTTTTATGTGTCCCTGTTAGGTATTTTAACCAGAAGTTGGGGATCTTGTCATGTCCGGGTGCCTTCCACTTGCTTAGATTTTGCAGTCCCTGGGTAACCTCTTCAGTTGTTATAGGGGTCCAGAGTTGTTCAAGTGCTGTGTTCGTTGTTTTGATAGATCTTTTTTAAGGTTGTTCCTTCGCCGACCATATTTCTTTCCAAAATTCTTCCACTTCTTCTGCTGTTGGTGCTGCATTGATCTCTATTTTATTTTTGCCAAGTTCTTGGTAGAATCTTTTGGGGTTGGAGTTGAACTGTTTGTTCTGTTCAAAGAAACGTTGGCATTTCTTATAGCGGCTGATTCTTTGTGCTTTGGCGAGTATATCTTGCTTTAGCTGTTCTTTTACCTCAGGCAAACCTCGTTCAGTAATTTTGTATTGATGTTGTATTTTTCTTCTCTTCTTGTTGCTTAGTAGTGTTAATTGTCTACTAGTTTCATTAAGGATTGACAGATCCTTTCTCTTGTTTTCTATTTTTTCTGGATATTATTTATCCACAGGTTTGTTTGGGTGGTGATGCTCCTGTTTGGATCGATTTTAGGGGGGTATCCAGCTTCTTTTGTGGCCACAGAGGCTGCTGCTTATATTATACCATTTAGCCCGGGCATATTGACGTTTGTTTCTGTGGCTATTAGTTCTGTGGACGGCCGGGTTTATTATTGATGTTTCATTATTATTATTATTATTATTATTATTATATTATTATTATTATTATTATTATTATTATTATTATTATTATTATTGTTATTGTTATTGTTGTTGTTGTTATTATTGTTGTTGTTGTTGTTGTTGTTGTTGTTGTTGTTGTCGTTGTTGTTATTGTTATTAACGTAGTATGCACTCATTAATTAATTATTAATGATAAACATTTTCTTTGAAAATTCCCAACTAATTCAACTTTGTGCTCTGAATGTAAAGAGGACAAGGGGTTTCTTATAACGACCCATTTCTGTTCCACTTTTTTTTTTCACGGGAGCTGTTAGTACATTATTGAAATGCTCCATCCTGACCAGACTCCCTCGCAGTTGCTTCTTCTATGAACTTACTGACCCCTCCCCCACCTAAATACCAACCCCTTTACCGATGCTTCCTTCTTTGAACTGTAACTCTCTGAAAAATCTCATCCGTCCATAACTTCCCCACAAAATACTACAAGCTACTGCTGAAGACAGACGGGGCCACGTTAGGAAGGACTTCAAAACATTACGACCGATGTCCTTTATCATACGACCATCTTATAATAGGGTTCCAGCGAGAATGCATGGGTGTCGAAAGGGGTGGGCTTGAATGGAGATGCGTCACACTAAGCAGGTTTAAGAGAGTAAAGGACGTAGTAGTACCGGTATATTAGAGAGTATGAGGAGGTTTTGAAGATGTGAGATTGTAATCTGTTGGTGAGTGAACTAATCACTGATGAGGCTGATAACATTGTTCTAAGTGGACATTTGCATTAAGTACTCGAGAAGGGGTTTGTGTTTATTTTGCTGTCGTTGTTGTTGTTGTTGCTGTTGCTGTTGTTGTTATGAAGTGCTAAAGAGCAACAGAGTTGTAAACAATTGTCAGACAGGATTGGCGGGAAGCAGGTGGTGGGAGACGGCGGCGGTGACGGTGGCGGTGGTAGCGGTGGTTTTTGCCGGCAGCGGTAAAAGTAGGTGGTGTTTGTAGTGGAAGAGCTGATGGCGGCGGCAGCGATGGTGGTGTAGTGGTGGTGGCGGTGGCGGTGGTTGTGTTGGCAGCGGTGGGAGGTGTCAAAGGTCTCACGGACTGTCCTTCTCAAGTACCTGTGTCAATATCCTCGCTTTCCCCCCAATAAAGCAGTTTTCTGCGCATGTTCTACCCTCATGTCTACCCACAAGTGCTCCAATATTTTTCTCAAACCCCTAATGCCCTTACAACTACTGGGTTGCCTGTTACTTTCTTCAATGCCCACATTCGTGCAATCTCGTCTTTTTCTAGTTCGTATTCCTCAATCTTTTCCAGTTCTTTATCCTCCAATCGCACATCCCCAGGTTTGGCAATATCCAAGATCTTCCTTTCCCTCATCATTTTATCAACTACAACAACCTCTGCTTTCCAAATACAAATCAAAATGTAAATCATCTTTTCTCTTAAATAACTTCTCTTAATCTTGTTCGTTCTGTGGAATTTCCACAAGTTCCACTAGTTATTACAATTAAGGCGGTGAGGTGTCAGAATCATTAGGAAGCCGGTCGAAATGCTTAGCGGTATTTCGACCGTCTTCACGTTCTGAGTTCAAATCCACTGAGGACAGCTTAGCCCTTCATCCTTTCAGGGTTGATACATAAAATACCTGTGAAATACTAGATTCGATGTAATCGACTATCCCCCTCCCCCATATTTCAGGCCTTGTGCCTTTAGTAGAAAGGATTATTATTATTGTTATTTACTTCTAATCTGCATGTTTGTTACAATCACTTGCTGAGAGGCAGCCAGCGCCCTAGGGCGAGTGAACGATAAGAGATGTTACAGTATGACTAAAACCTTGGAGAGGGAAAGTGGCAGCGCAGTAGCGAAATATCTTCATGTAATATAACAAGGCATTTAAATTGAGAAGGTTTTTCTAAGGATGTGGGCAGTTCTTGTAAGCAGAATCTTCTGGATTTCTCTGACACATGATTCTCCTGGGATGTTATCTAGATGTTTCTGACATACATTTTTATCATATCTAGGGCGCCCACAATAACAGGAACAATTCTTTAAGATGCCACTTCTTTTGTATTTCAATTTCTAGGTTCTTATATTTACTTTAATGTGTCATATTCCTTTACAGATATATTTTTACAGCATCCAGTCCTTTGTACTAGATAAATACTTGTTCATTGCTATTGTGGCGGTCTTATAGCACAGTTTTACCTGCATCACTCCTCTTCTTCCATTACTTCTAGGTAAGTACAGATGATCAACATCTGCTTTTGGGTGGTGCATATTCTAAGATGTTAGTTGTGAAAATGGCAAGACTCAGTGTAGACCTGTGAGTCGGAAGAAAGAAGTTGGAGTGGGATCTCATCCTTGGTACTCAGGGTGATCTTGGATGGTGGGGTTCCTTGATTATCCCTAGAGGTCCTCCTGAATCAGGGGGATCTCTGATTCATAATCTCCCTTTTTTCTCTTTTCCAAGTGTCATACACTATGTATACTTCCCTTCTTCTAATGTATACCGTGTACACTTTTTATTTTATCATTCCCTTATATGTAAACCCCACAACTTTACGTATTGTTTCCTCATCTTTCGACCTGGTGGCAAATAAAAGAAATTGTCATTATCATTATTAATGCTCTGAATACCAGTTACGATAATCTTTTGCACTTCCTGCATATTTTCCGTTCCTTTTTTGATCATTCCAAGTGCTCCTACAATCACTGGTATTGTAACCCTCTTCAGATGCCACATCTTTTCGATTTCAATCAGCAAATTTTCTGAGCTTATCATATTTCTTTACTGAGATATGCTTAGAAGGGATGCTCAGGTTAATCAATAAACAGATTTTATTATTTTAGTCTTATTAATTTTGATGGTTATTTTGGTCTGGTTTATTAGCTTTGATGGTTCGGTCTGCATGTACTGTAAATCTCAGAAAACCGTTACATTTTCTCTCTCTAATACAATTTGTCAGCAGTTTTGGTTTTATAATGCCGACATATCATCCAGTGTAGATATTGTCCAACTCTATCATGCCTTGATTTATACTCTTCTGGTGCTAAAATCTTAGACCCAGAAATTAAGTGATCCATTGTTTCAGTTTAATCGTTGCAGTATCGGCATTTTGGTTCTCCTGCATTTTTCATCACATTGGCTTGGTAGTTCCAGGTTAATAAGCTCTGATCTTGAGCAGCCAAGATAAATCCTTCGCTCTCTGTCTTTAGACGTGAGCTCCGTAGCCTCTGATCGGTGTGCTTCTTGTCTATATCAACTCGTTTACTACGGACCACATATTTGCCTTGCAGAAGTTATTATCATTATTATTGAGAGAGAGAGAGAGAGAGAGAGAGAGAGAGAGGAGAGAGAGAGAGAGAGAGGGAGGGAGAGAGATGAGGGAGAGAGAGAGAGAGAGGGAGAGAGATGAGGGAGAGGGAGAGAGAGAGAATGAGTGAGAGAGAGCAGTGCATGCCATCAAAGTGACACTGGGGTAAAATATACGAAGTCCAGTATACCCATCATGACTACCCATCTGATAAGGGTACGCTAGGCACATGCAACACATCTATGATCCAGCATAGTTTGCTTTCTTTATCAGTTAACACTATGTCTGGCCTCCTGTTCTCCATCTCATGAAGAATCATAAGATTCCATAGGACCTTTGCATTATCATTTTCGATGATGCCTTCGGGTCTATGTTCGTACCACGTTTTTGCTCTGTCAAGTCAACACTTGTTGCAAAGTGTTCAGTGGGCAATCTTTACTATGTTGTCATGACGTCTCTTATATTCTTTTTGGGCTAGTGGCGTACATTGACTGGTAATATGCCATACGGTTCCACTTATCACTTTCTGATGTGTTGTCTATTCTGTATTTGATGTAATTCGTTCTTAGTGGGCCGCACAGATTAGCGTCTCCGTTTCCGGTTTTAAATCACTTTTAGTCACCCACAGCCGTCGTAATTCGTTCTTAGTGGGCCGCACAGATTAGCGTCTCCGTTTCCGGTTTTAAATCACTTTTAGTCACCCACAGCCGTCGTAATTCGTTCTTAGTGGGCCGCACAGATTAGCGTCTCCGTTTCCGGTTTTAAATCACTTTTAGTCACCCACAGCCGTAGTAATTCGTTCTTAGTGGGCCGCACAGATTAGCGTCCCCGTTTCCGGTTTTAAATCACTTTTAGTCGTCACCCACAGCCGTCTTTTTCTCTGTCTGTATGTCTTTATCTTCAACATCCCTATAAAATTGTCCATGCATTCTTTTCTTTATCCACCTATTTTCAGTTTCCTTCATTCTCAAGTCCTTGTACAGTGCTTTATCTTTGCAATCTGTCATCCTACACAAGCCTGACCTTACTTTCAACAATAGCGGTTCTGTGGCATTTTTTACACACCATGCTATGTTATTTTCTTCTGCTCTAATGCTGTGTTCGCATCCAATAAGTCCTCTTCCCCCTCTTTTTCTTGGTACATAGTATGTCTACATAGTTTTTGGGTGGAGTGTCCCATATCTAGTCAGCAACTTCCTTGTCTTTCTGGCTAAGCTGTCCATGCGATTACCCCTGCTCCATACCTAAGGAGTGAAACCGCCCAGGTGTTGATAGCTTCAATCTTATTCCGTCCGTTTAATTTCGATTTGTCCGGTACTGGACAAGCATTCTGGATTATTTTTTGTTATATTTATTTTACTTTAGATGAAGTCTTTCAAGTCTTTCTCTGATATATTATCAGATATATTGTGGAGGCGCAATGGCCCAGTGGTTAGGGCAGCGGACTCGCGGTCGTAGGATCGCGGTTTCGATTCCCAGACCGGGCGTTGTGAGTGTTTATTGAGCGAAAACACCTAAAGCTCCACGAGGCTCCGGCAGGGGATGGTGGTGATCCCTGCTGTACTCTTTCACCACAACTTTCTCTCACTCTTACTTCCTGTTTCTGTTGTACCTGTATTTCAAAGGGCCGGCCTTGTCACTCTATGTTTTCACGCTGAATATCCCCGAGAACTACGTTAAAGGTACACGTGTCTGTGGAGTGCTCAGCCACTTACACGTTAATTTCACGAGCAGGCTGTTCCGTTGATCGGATCAACCGGAATCCTCGTCGTCGTAACCGACGGAGTGCTTCCACCACATCAGATATATTATCAGATATAATATAATATAATATAATATAATATAATATAATATAATATAATATTATATTATATTATCTCCCTTATTATACATACATGATAACACTTTGCAGAATACTTACAAATATACATACATCTATACATCGATCTAAAACAGTAAGAATACTAAAAGAAGGCCGGAATTTAAGAGAAGAGAACACCAAAAGGTCTCATGCTATTCATTTAAAACGGACAAGGAATATGGATTATTTTTCCGCATGTTTTTTTTTTTTACTTAATTTTTGAGAGCAGTCGGGTTCATTTTTAGTATTCTCGTCTGTGAGAGCAGTCGAATTTATTTCAGATATTCTCATTTAAAAAAATCATCTCTGGGTAATCGTTGAGAGGACGTTGGTGTTGCCTTGGCGGAAGTCTGCGCTCTCATCATCATCATCATCATCATCATCATCATCATCATCATTATCATCATCATCATCATCATCATATCATCATCATCATCATCATCATCATCACCATAATCATCATCACCACCACCATCATCATCATCAACATCATCATCATCACCATCACCATCATCATCATCATCATCATCATCATCATCATCATCATCATCATCATCATCATCCTCATCATCATCATCATCATCATCATCATCATCATCATCACCATCATCATCATATACACACAACAGATTAGACTGTTGGTAAAAGTAAAAATGCTAACATCGGGCTACAACAAGTAACCTTAGATGCCGAGAACCCTCCTAAGTATCCTAGCTGTCCCTAATAACACTTTTTCCTGCAGCTGTACTAAACTGGGTTTTATGCCTATTTCCTCTATCCATCTGTTCAAATCTTTAGGGATAATTCCTAAAGCACCAATAACTACTGGGATACATTTTACCCGCACTTCCCATAGTCTCTGTAATTCAATGGCCAGCTCCTGGTACTTTTGCTATTTTTCTATACGTCCCACATAGATTTTTTTTTTCTTCACTTGAGAGTGTAAAGCCAATTACTTGGCACTTGCTAAATCTCTTTATCTACTACTACTACTACTACTACTACTACTACTACTACTACTACTACTACTACTACTACTACTGCTGCTGCTGCTGCTGCTGCTGCTGCTACTACTACTACTACTACTACTACTACTGCTGCTACTACTACTACTGCTGCTGCTGTTGCTACTACTACTACTACTACTACTACTACTACTACTACTACTGCTGTTGCTGCTGCTGCTGCTACTACTACTACTACTACTACTACTACTACTACTGCCATCACCACCATCACCACACTACTACTACTACTACTACTACTACTACTACTACTACTACTACCACTACTACTACTACTACTACTACTACTACTACTACTGCTGTTGCTGCTGCTGCTACTACTACTACTACTACTACTACTACTGCCATCACCACCATCACCACACTACTACTACTACTACTACTACTACTACTACTACTACTACTACTACCACCACCACTACTACTACTACTACTACTACTACTACTACTACTACTACTACTACTACTACTACTACTACTACTGCTGCTACTACTACTACTGCTGCTGCTGTTGCTACTACTACTACTACTACTACTACTACTACTACTACTGCTGTTGCTGCTGCTGCTGCTGCTACTACTACTACTACTACTACTACTACTACTGCCATCACCACCATCACCACACTACTACTACTACTACTACTACTACTACTACTACTACTACTACCACTACTACTACTACTACTACTACTACTACTACTACTGCTGTTGCTGCTGCTGCTACTACTACTACTACTACTACTACTGCCATCACCACCATCACCACACTACTACTACTACTACTACTACTACTACTACTACTACTACCACCACCACCACTACTACTACTACTACTACTACTACTACTACTACTACTACTACTACTGCTACTTTTAAGACATTCACTTATCCATGTGGTGGGAACATGTCATAAGCTTTCCTATAATCCATCCATGCTATTAGATTTTTCTTTCTAGCTTTTACTTCATTTAGCACTGCTTTGCCGATGTATAATAGATCATGCGTTCCTCTAACCTTCTTCCTGCAACCTTTTTGTTCGCCTGGCAGTAAATTCTGGCTGTCAAGGTGCTCGCAAATGCTTCCTGAAAGCATTCCTGTTAACAGCTTCTACACTAATGGTAAGCAAGTGATCGGCCTATACTTGCTAGCTGGATTACCCCCGCTCTTATCTTTCATAATGAGTATTGTCCTCCATCTAGTCCTCTAATCAGGTATCATTCTTCCATTAAAGCAATCTTGTTGTTCGCTCAGACTCTCATATAAACTGCTAAATTTCTTTAGCCAGTGTCCTTGAACTAAATCTGGCACTGGGCGCTTCCAATTGGGCATTTTCCCTAACATTTTACTTATTAATGCACTAGTGTACCCTTAGATCTGGCTGCTTCTCACTCACTATTTCTTCCCTCATTTTCTTTAACCATACTTCATCTCCATCATAAATGACTGGCTTATCCCAAATCTTACTCCAGAACTTTCTAGCTTCTTCTGCATTAGGTTTCTCATCTTTATTACTTCGTTCTCCACTTTCTATTTGGTTATAAAATCTCCTCTGGTCTGTCTCGAATAATATATTCTGTTGATAGTCATCTATTCTTTACTGATATCTGGAGAGCTTCCAAGAAACTGCTACGATACGCTGTTTCAACCCTTCTATTATTGCCCCAAATCCTTTCTCTTTGACTAAACATATTTTCACGAGGGAACGTTTGCATCTTGTGTTTCCTAACTTGTTCAGTTTCCAGGTTTCTATTCTGCTCAGATCTCGTCTTAAAGTCTTCACTTTATTTTGTAGTCTCCTTTTCCACATTTGCTCTTTTTTAATCTTTCCCTGTGAGATATCTAATCTTCTGGTAACTGCCACACTTCATGCATATATAAATAAGTTAGTGTCTTCTACATTTTTAGTATCTAACCTACTGATAATAGAATCTATTTTCCCAATCATTCCTTGTAGCTTCCTTCTAGTGGTGCCTTTTAATGCTGGCAATCTTTTTCTTACCTTTTTACTCATTATTCCTGCAACTCGTCTAAAATATTCTGATTTTCCTCACTTAAATCGCTTAAGTCGCTGCTGCCAGTTGTCCCTTCCTTATTGGTAGCGCTATTATTATTTTTTCTTTAGGTTCTTATTTGGTTTGAGATAGTGGCTGTGTGGTAAGTAGCTTGCTAACCAACCACATGGTTCCGGGTTCAGTCCCACTTCGTGGCATCTTGGGCAAGTGTCTTCTGCTATAGCCCCGGGCCGACCAATGCCTTGTGAGTGGATTTGGTAGACGGAAACTGAAAGAAGCCTGTCGTATATATGTATATATATATATATGTATGTGTGTGTTTGTGTGTCTGTGTTTGTCCCCCAAGCATTGCTTGACAACCGATGCTGGTGTGTTTACGTCCCCGTCACTTAGCGGTTCGGCAAAAGAGACCGATAGAATAAGTACTGGGCTTACAAAGAATAAGTCCCGGGGTCGATTTGCTCGACTAAAGGCGGTGCTCCAGCATGGCCGCAGTCAAATGACTGAAACAAGTAAAAGAGTAAAAGAGTAAAGAGTATCTCTTATGTTGTTGTTTGTTTCCCACTGCCTGGTCGTTCTTTTCTAGTTCTCTTGTGATCTCTTCTTCTTCCAATGCTATCATTCACTTTCTTATCCTAATAGCATTAGCTTGATCTACTAATCTCTGCTCAGTCACTTTAAACATACGCTTCTCTACCCAAAGTGTTAACATCTGTTTTCTACAGCCCCTTCATTCTAAGTAGCCCTGTATCACTACCCTGTTTTCTTCGCTGGTCCACTTCCCCCTTCTTACTCTATTATCTGCTGATGTGACGGGATCGGATCGGATACCCCTTCAGTGATACCGATTCCAGATCCTGATGGGGTGGTGTGTACTGCATTTCTTGTTTTTCTTGGGGTTGGGGGTGGGGATATTGTATTGTATCAGTGTGTTTTGTTATGGAGTTTAGTTTGAGTCTTCTGTTGCATTAGTTTTTGTATTGTGTGCTGTTTGTGCAGCGCAGGTTGTGTTCTTCTGTTGGGTATAGGCCTTCTATGGCACATGCGGGCATTGTTAATTTTGTTGGATAATCACTGTGAATAAATGTCAGCAATGACCTTCTCAGGCCCTCCAATATTTTAATTTCTAAACAGAAACACCAAGAGCAAGGAGTGAGGTTGCAAAAATTTCATAATTTCTCAAATTTTCTTTTTTATAGCTTACTAGCAGTATTGCCCGGCGTTGCTCGGGTTTGTTTCGACCCTTTAGAATTGGAATTTTTGAAGAGTAAAAGTTTTGCATTATGTAGCTTGTTATTCTCTTTAAGCGAACAATTTTCTGGTTGAAATACACCGAAAAATGACGACACAGCTGTCAAAAAATCGTAAAAAATAGGGATTTTCATAGGAAAAAAAGCACCTTTTTCATGTAAATAATTTTTGGTGTTAATATGGTCTGATTTGAATTTTTTCTTCTACGGAAGGAAGAGCAAGCCTTCTTCTATCATACTCTTAATTTTGGTCAACTTGTGCCGCAGGGTCTCGGAGGAGATAGTGTTAGTTGAAGGCTACCAAACCTGCCATACACAGGCAACTTCAGCTTTATATATAGAGAGATAAATGTATTTATGGGGGAAAATTATTGAAAAACATCAATACATGCGAGAGTGATAAAGAAACGAGGTGGGGGGGGTTGTCGTTGGATGTGCTAGCAACAACAGCCAAATCACCCTTAAATCACTCTCTTTTCCCACTGAAAATATTAACAACTAGCAGTATCGCCCGGCGTTGCTCGGGTTTGTAAGGGAAATAACTATAAAGCACTTTTAGAGAGTTATAGCCAAAAAATAGCAAAAAAATGGAAAAAAAAATTATGGTAAATTTTTTTGAGAGTTAAAAAGGTCGAGTTGCGTCCCCTAGACAGTCTGTGGTTTGTGTTTCTGATTCTCGACCCCATGTCGAATTTATCGATTTTTTTCAGGACTGGGGGAACTTTTCAAAATTTTCCCTGCGTTAGTTTTGAATTATGACATTGGGCTATGTGTGTGTCAAGTTTCATCAGAATCGGTTGAAAGCCGTGGTCAGGGTGAGGGTACAACCTGACAGACACACAGACAGACAAACTGCCGTTTATATAGAGAGAGATTAAAAAAAAAACAATTTTACAGACAATGCTCTTCCCATGGTTTTGAAGTGCAAAAGAAAAAAAAAAAATTGGCCAAAATAGGTCCGGAGTGGGATGATGAGGGTGTGTGTGTGTGTGTGTGTGTGTGTGTGTGTGCGTGTGTGTAAAACATGAGTTTTCAAAACTTTTTCATACAAAGATGCACCATCATTTCGAAGGGTGTGGCTTAAAATATTGGAGAAAATCCCCGAAACAATTTCCCCCTCAAATTTCTATATAATTGTAATCTATGCTGTTTGAAAGGGATTTGTATAAATTTTCATTAAAATATATCCATCTTCCTGAAAGTTATGAGAGAAAACAGTCAGACCGTGTGAATTTTCCGAAACTCCTCTCTCCATCCCCTCCGCAAAAATTCTTTCACATAAATCTCTATATACCCCGAAGACACAACTTCTAAGCAGTATTTGTAGAAAGTTTTGTTAAAAAGTATATATTTTTCTGGATGTTATGAGGCAACAAAATCGAGGGCGTATGCATCTGAAGTAATGCCCTTATATTTATACGATTTTTTCATTTCATGTTTATTTCGTTCATTGTTGCAATGTTCTTTCTCTCTCACACGCACGCTGCAAAACATACAGATGGGCTGCTGAACTGAAATCTCTATGATGCTTTGAGGGGAAGGTAAAACTTGACAAACTGTTTCTCCCTCTGTTTTTGGACTACCGTGATGTTTGTTTGAAAAAGATTATAAATGTGATAAAATAATGAACGTAATATTTACTAAGCAAGTGAGCACTATTATACAAAGAAATAATTAGATGTAAAATATAAAAATTATTAGTATTGGGAATCAAATGTGAAAATACTCCAGTCAGTCCCCAAAATACTTTAAAGAAATTCACGCGGTCAGACTAGCAGAAAAAGACTCATCGGAATTTGACCTCTTAGATTAGTGTATTTTTTGCCAGTGAAGGGAGAGAATTGATTCGATTAATCCTAGTACTTGATTGATGCTAATTTCTGTTACGAGAGCAGATTGAAAGGCAAAGGGAGGTAAGTCAGCACTGCGAAATATTTCATCCGACTTCAGTGATTCTACAATCAAAATCCAAAGCTTAATAACGAAGAACTCATTTCAATGAACAACTGAATTTATTTAAGCTCTGCGACTAATGAAATATTATTATTATTATTATTATTATTATTATTATTATTATTATCAAATATATATAAAAGAATTATTATTTTTATTGATTTCAAGGTAAATAAATGTTGGTTTAAATGAATTCTAACGAAGAACGGTAAGTATCGAGTTATTCTGGAATTTCTGGAATTTCTTGGATCTGAAAAACAAACTAAAGAGAAAAAAATGATCAAAGAAAGTTATCAAAGAAAACTGTTAAATATTCATAAATATAAGAACGCATGCGCATACACTCTCATCAATATATATATATATATAATATATATATATATATATATATATATATATATAATATATATATATATATATATATATAATAATAATATTAGGGAGTATAACTCCAAACTTACAGGGAAAAATTCAATTCAGTATGAAATCAAATTTCATAGTATAAATATATAAAATATAAATTAGTGATAAAACCACTATTATGCAACTCAAACAGTGATAGACATAAACCAAAACAAAAATTAAAAAAATATATTTTTATAAAACATATAACTTATAACTAGATCTCAAAAAGTATAAAAATGAATGATCAATATATATTATATAATATATTATATTTCATATTATATTATATTATATTATATTATATTATATTATATTATATATTGGTCATTCATTTTTATACTTTTTGAGATCTAGTTATAAGTTATATGTTTTATAAAATATATATTATTTGTTATTTATGTTTTGGTTTATGTCTATCACTGTTTGAGTTGCATAATAGTGGTTTTATCTCTAATTTATATTTTATATTATATTATATTATATATATATATATATATATATATATATATATATGAGAAATAAGGTGAGGATTCTGATAGAATCAAGTATTTGAAGAGGTATGGACCAGGTAGGGTTGGGTAATGTCTAGGTTCCAGCCTAGGGTTGGTGAGAGTCGAAATATCAGATTGGGTATTTCGGTTGTGTACACAGAGAAAATCAACCCTATTAGTATTTAGCCCCTAAAAGGCTGGTTTAAAATACGCGTTTCTTTGAGTAGTACGTTGTTGGCATACCCTAGGGTGTCCAACGAGCAAATTCCTTTGGTACATTATAATCAAATGAATAATAACAAACGATGGATAATTGTCAGCTCATTACTTGACAGACACTGACTTTGCTGACGACATCGCTCTTATCAGTGATTCTCTCTCCAATGCCCAGTCTCTTTTACAATCTCTTGAACAAGCCTCAAATTGTGTAGGTCTTTACCTCAATGAGGACAAAACTGAATACATAAACAAGTGCCTGTCCAACAGTGATTGCATCATCCATACTCTCAACAATGCACCCTTGGTTTCTGATTATAAATATCTTGGGTCATACATATCATCATCTGGAAAAGACTTTCTAACTAGAAAGGGTATGGCCTGGTCAGCCTGTAATGACATGCATAAGATCTGATCATCAAATCTAAGTAGAGACTTCAAACTTGAAATATTCAAAGCCACAGTCGAACCAGTTCTACTATATGGCTCAGAAACCTGGACGTTATCAAAGAAGCTTGAGAGGCGGTTGGATGGAACCTACACTCGCCTCCTTATGAGAGCTCAAAATCTCTCGTGGAAGCGCCATCCAACCAAAATGCAAATATATGGGAAACTACCACCTGTGTCATCCCTTGTGAAAGGTAGGAGAGTCCAGTTTGCTGGACATTGCTGTAGAGCTGAAAAAGAAGTAATTTCTACTCTTCTCCTCTGGAAGCCATCTACTCGCAATGCCAGAGGGCGCACACTCTCCTACCCTAATGTAATCTCCAGGGATACAGGCATCCAGAAACAGGACCTCCGTAATGCCATGATGGACCGTGAATTCTGGCGTAGCATGGTAAATTCCATTGTTTCGACCACGGTCGAACAATGATGAATGATGACAGCTGTTTCTTACGCATCTTTTTAATAGAAGAATGAGAAATTTATGTCATTATAAAAGGCCGTAACCATATTTTGTAATTTTATACAAAAGAATATTCAAGAATACAGCCAGGATGTTGCTAGAGTCTTTTGAGGCCAACTATGAAATAGGAGAAGGAGCAAACCATGTTTGTCGTAGGAAAAATAAAAATAAAATAAAAACTAAGAGCATACGAGCCGACCAGGTATAGGTCCGGGATATAGGAGCCTCTTGCTAATGGTAAATAATCTGGTGAGTGGGGATAGAGGAATTTATGGGTATTCGATGGATATTGGTTGAAAGCAGGGGAGGAGAGTACGAAACCCATCAAATAATAAGATCAAACTTTATGGAAATAAAGTTAGAGTGCTACCTATCAATAAGGAGTTTAAAATTTAAAATTTAATAAATTTAATGTAGGATGGGGTTATATACTGAACTACACCTATTATGGGGTTACAGGAAATTGCAGATCGGAATCAGGAAGGTCAGCAATAGGGAGTAGTGTAAGGATTAACTCAGAGGTATCCAAAAAGGTTCATATCGGGTGACTAGTTTGGCCATGAAGCTTCTCAGTGCCATCCTCTTCCAACAAATCTTGGGTCTTTTCAGCCGCGTGACAAGGAGCCCTATGTTCCATAAATAAAGTCTTCTTTAATCATTTCACCACTGGAGAAGACTGGAAGGAATCCCTTCTACAATATGGACACATATTCATATGAGTTTGTGTTTCCCTCATACTCCACCAGCTCTGATCAACCATTACTTCAAATTGCACCCCAGACCATCACAGAATAACCACCGTTTTTCATTGTTAGCTGTAATCTTTTCACATCAAATTCTTGACCACAGAGTCTCCACACCCACATTCGATCACTGTAGGAAAATACAGCAAATTTGGACAGTGTCCCAAAATGCTAGCAGCCTCTCCACCATCTCACTGGCCTAATGTCTTCTCCGCTTGATATTGGCTTGTCTAAGAAGTGACTTCCTCCTTGCTGCTCCGCCATAGTAGCCAAGTTTGAGGAGATAGCTGTCGGCTGTTCTGAGACTGACATCAGCTTGTTCTGCTATTTCAGAGGCCTTGCAACGAGTATTATCCTACATACTTCTCTTAACAAAAAGCTAAGGATCCTGTCAGAGGGCCCTGGTCGACCTGGGCGAGGTGATGTGGACTCCTTCTCTTCTCTGATGAATTGCGCAATCACTCTACTAACTGTAGAAAGCGGATCCCAAGATTTTCTGCGATATTTTACGCTGGCGGAGTCCACCTTCCGATTACGTGACAATATGGCCTCTTTGAAATTCGGATAGTTGTAAGGCTTCTTTTGTGCGTGGCATGATTAAACAATTACATATAGACACTGAACCATAAAAATGTCAATTAATAAAAAATATATACCTTTTCAAGTTAAAATAAACATAAAACAATGTTTTCTGGGTGTCTATTTATACTCTGTATGTATGTATGTATGTATGTATGTATGTATGTATGTATGTATGTATGTATGTATATATATATATATACATCTGTTTCAGTAATTTGACTACGGCCATACTGGAATCCCGCCTTACATATATATTGAAAATGTTCCAGAGAACAACAGTTCACTAGGTGAATTGTAGTAAAAATATAAAAAGAAAGAAAATGTACAGAAAGTTTACGTAAAAAAGATTTATGAAAAAAAAATTTCCATAGTCAACCGAACTCACCAATGCTAATCATGACTATGTTGTTAATGATAATGATATAGCTATAACATTATCACTAACTACCTAGTCTTGATTAGCATATGCGAAACCAGTCCACTATGTAAATATACACATATAGATACGTGTC
The DNA here is from genome assembly GCF_006345805.1 of Octopus sinensis. Classification (NCBI taxonomy): domain Eukaryota; kingdom Metazoa; phylum Mollusca; class Cephalopoda; order Octopoda; family Octopodidae; genus Octopus; species Octopus sinensis. The sequence continues at coordinate 25,946,215 of NC_043019.1, read as the reverse complement.
TAAACAAGAAAGAGGTTGCTGCAAAACTGAATCGTTTCTACTACATACCTATTTAGCTACAGTCAGAGCAAGAGGACGCATGTTTCACGTTCGCCTCTTCTGGCCTAGGTGGCACATTGTGTGTTCTCATCAATGCAAGCTGCAAACGAGTAAGTAAAGAGTAATTCTAATAAGGTGTTTCTTATGAAAACACAATAAAAGCATTTAATGAGGTGGGAGGAGAAGGAAGAGAGAGAGCGAGCGAGAGAGAGAGAGAGAGAAAGAGAGAGAGAAGAGAGAGAAAGAGAGAGAGAGTGCGCGCGTGTGTGTGTGTGTATAAACAATTAGATGGACCATTACTTGCCTGGTAACATATTTTATCGCCCTTAGAATTTTAAGAGCAGAGTTCAAGAAACTGTGTGTGTGTGTGTGTGTGTTTGTGTGTGTGTGTGTGTTTGTGTGTGTGTATGTAGAGAATTGCCGGAGCAAAAAGAAAAACCTGAATATGGCATGGATAGACCACAAGAAAGCGTTCGATAGTGTCCCACATAATTGGATACTCAAGGCCCTTGAAATATATAAGATCTCTCCTGTCGTCTCCAAATTCTTAAAAGGTAGCATAACCAAGTAGAACATGCATCTCCTTCTAAACGATAGTGATGGGATGCGCCAATCTAACCACATCAACATCAAACGAGATGTCTTTCAAGGTGAGTCCCTATCCTTTTGCATGGCATTAATCCCACTCTCAAACGGACTAAATAACGCCAGGTATGGGTTCAAAGTTTGTAATACGACAATAAACGATTTGTTTTATATGGACGATTTGAAGCTGTTTGCTAGAAACGACGAAGAGCTAGTAGGGTTGTTAACAACTATCAAAGAGTTCAGCAATGACATCGGGATGGATTTTGGTCCTGATAAGTTTGCTGAAGTAACTTTTGAATGAGGCAAGTTCAGACAAACAGCTTCCATTAAATTAGATACCATCGCTACCATCAAGGAGCTTGACCCACAAGAGAGTTATGAATGCCTGGGGATAAGTAAAGGATATTGTATACAACCGCGAAGGCGGTGAGCTGGCAGAAACATTAGCACGCCGGACGAAATGCGTAGCCGTATTTTGTCTGCTGTTACGTTCTGAGTTCAAATTCCGCCGAGGTCGACTTTGCCGTTCATCCTTTCGGGGTCGATTAAATAAGTACCAGTTACGCACTGGGGTCGATATAATCGACTTAATGCCTATGTCTGTCCTCTCTGTGTTTAGCCCCTTGTGTGTAGTAAAGAAATAGATATTGTATACAACATGCTATTGTGAAAGTAAATATAAAAAGGGAGTATTACAGGAGAATACGTCTCATACTAAAAACTGAACTCATCTCTAAATATTGCATCGAAACCATTAAAATCCCTGGTACTTCCAGTAGTCCAATATAGTTTTAACATCATTAACTGGAAACTTACAGAGCTCCAGCGCCGGGACAGGAAGGTAAGAAAAATACTAACTTCTAAGAACATATACCACTCAAAAGCAGACGTTGATCGTATATATATACATCTCATTAATATATATATATATATATATATATATATATATATATAATATATATATATATATATATTATATATATATATATATATATATATATATATATATATATATAATATTAGAGAGTATAACTCCAAACTTACAGGGAAAAATTCAATTTAGTATTAAATCAAATTTCATAGTATAAATATATAAAATATAAATTAGTGATAAAACCACTATTATGCAACTCAAACAGTGATAGACATAAACCAAAACAAAAATAAAAAAATATTTTTTATGAAACATATAACTTATAACTAGATCTCAAAAAGTATAAAAATGAATGATCAATATATATCATATAATATATTATTTAGAAGTAATGGGGGAAGAGGAATGATGCAGGTAGAACTGTGCTATAAGACCTTCACAATAGCCCTGAACAAGTAATTATCTAGTACAGAGAACTGAATGCTGCGGCTTTTGTGCAAGCACGAAAGCAACAAAAAGCTTGCAAATTCGGAAGGGAACTTAGGATTAACCCTGAATTAGATGAAGAGCCTGAAACGACTGCCACGAAAAAAAGCAAAACGGATCAAGCTACCGTGAAAAAGAACGGGCAGAAACAAAACGAGGAGCAGTGGAGCCAGAATTTCGAGGGTCGGGATACGTCAATTACATCGACACGAGAAGTCAACTGGTTCTTACTTTAACGACCCTGAACGGATGAAAGCAAAATGACACCTCGGCGGAATTTGACCTCAAACCGCGAAGACAGACAAAATACCGCTAAAAATTTAGCCCGGCGTGCTAACGGTTCATCGACCCGCCACCCTGTCATCATTCATATCATATTAAATAGACAATGCCTGCGTTCTTTAACACCAAATGGATTCCCTCTGAAGGCGGGGTGCAGAGATTTTATCGTAAGAGCACAATGAAGTAAAACGGGATTTTTGCCGATCAGGTTTTACACACATACACGTGCACACGTACACATACACACACACACACATAACACACACACACACACACACACACCACACACACACACGCGCACACACACACACCACACACACACACACACACACACACTAACACACACGCACGCACACACACATGTGGCTTGTAAGAAACTCCGAGTAATCTAATCACCATTCTCAAATCAACACCACTCCCAACGGCCATTTATAAAATACCTTGCCCTATGAAATATTTGTAGGGTGTTTCTTTTTATTTCATTGTGTTTTTAAACTCGGGTGAAGCAGGGAGAGTGCAGGACAACCGGGTAGAAGAAGCCAAAGATAAACTTACGTTCAATTACTTCTGGATTCGGAAGCGGAGTGTCACACACCTTGCAAGATTTCTTACAGGTAGTATACATGTATTTAGGATTCTTTCCACACTTCCCGTTATCGGCCCAGTAAGGACACTTCTCATGTTGATCAAGACAATCTGAAATCGACAACAATAACAGCAATAACAATAATATTGCTAACAATAATAGTTATAATAACAACAACAAATATAATAATAATAATAATAATAATAATAATAATAATAATAATAATAATAATAATAATAATAATAATAATCATGTAGATGATGATGATGATGATGATGATGATGATGATGATGATAATGATAATGATAATGATAATGATAATGTTTATGGTAATGATAATAATAATAATAATAATAATAATAATAATAATAATAATAATAGGCATGAACTGCTCTCTCACTCAATAATAATAATAATAATACTGATAATAATAATAATAATTATAATGATGATAATGATAATAATAATAATAATAATAATAATAATAATAATAATAATAATAATAATAATGATGATGATGATGACGACGATGATGATGATAATAATAATAATAATAATAATAATAATAATAATAATAATAATAATAGTAATAATAATAATGATAATAATAATAATAATAATAATAATAATAATAATAATAATAATAATAATATAATAATAATAATAATACTAATGGCCCTGATGCAGTACCAGACAGTGGCTCTCATGGCTTCTGATTTTAACTGATTGGAAGTGTTATCACATACAGTAAATATTCTCCTCAATACCATAGATTTGCTTGTTAGTTGTTTGTCCATAACCAGTTGAGCATGTCCCTTAGTGACTGACGATATGTGCATCTCTGATCACAAGCAGAAGTAGTGGGAGAGCATCATAGCCGTGTATTGAAAGGAATTCTTGGAGGTTTTAATAATTCGCCTTTGGAAACATGGGTGGTTCTTTCAACATCCTTAAACAACCCTTATTCAGCGACCTTTTGAGCGGGATTGGTTACTCGACCAGAAGAAAATTCACACTGGGCTCCACCTGCAAGGTCATGCTCTATCTATCTTGATATGTGATCACCATGTCACGCACACATGGTTGTGATGCATGCGCCTAGTGTACCCTAATCAGACAGGTAGTTATGATGAGTACACTGGGCTTCGTATATTTTACTCCAATGTCACTTTGATGGCATGCACTACTGTCTCACTCAAAAACAATGATAATAATAATAATAATAATAATAATAATAATAATAATAATAATAATAATAATAATAAGGTACCAACGTTCAATCATACATTTTTTTTCTAATCTAAGCATAAGGCCTGAAATTTTGGGGGAGGGGCCATGTCGATTAGATTGACCCTAGTACGCAAGTGGTAATTAATTTATCGATGAAAGGCAAGGTTGACATCGACTGAATTTGAACGCAGAATGATTGTAACAAACATGCTGATTAAAAGTAAATAATAATAATAATAATAATAATGATGATGATGATGATAATAATAATAATAATAATAATAATAATAATAATAATATAATAATAATAATAATAATAATAATAATAATAATAATAATAAGGATAATTATTGTAATGATAACAGTGTGGGTGCTAGAGATACACAAGATGTGGAATGAGACTAAATCTCAGAGAGTGGCCGAGTCGGAGAGCTGCCAAATATCCTGGAATTTCTCATTCCAAACAGATCATGTGTAAGTGCATTACAGAAGGGACATAATGATGGTGGGCAAGATGCACAACATGTGCTCTATTGTTGATGTTGCATTCCACTTTGACTTAAGAATAGTGAAGAAAGAAGGCGAAAAAGTAGATATATACAATCCTCCTATGTACGAAGTAACTTGGTTATAGAAAATGAAGAAGCTGAAGATAGTACCAGTTATTGTTGGGTCCTTGTTGACAGTAACTGGAGGTATCAAGGGGAATATGAAGAAAATCGGAATATTGTACCCAGTAGAAATTTTACAAGAGGTTTGACTAATTGGAACGGCCAGAATAATCAGGAAAGTATTAGATAGTTGAGGAGAACAAATGGTATGGCACCGTAGGCTGCAGGCTGCAGGCTGCAGGCTGCAAACCGCTACGCATGCCAGCCCGGAATGCATGCAAACCGCTACACATGTAAGTCCGCCGCGCATGGTTTCAAATTTTAGCACAACGCCCATAATTCCGATCCTTGGGTTAAATCAATTACATCGACACGAGAATTCAATTGGTAGTTACTTTGACGACGCCGAATGGATGAAAGCAACTTGAACCTCGGCAAAATTGGAATTGAAAAGGTGAAAATAGAAGCAATACCTATTTCTTTACTACCCACAAGGGGCTAAACACATAGATGACAAACAAAGACAGACAAACGAATTAAGTCGATTATATCGACCCCAGTGCGTAACTGGTACTTATTTAATCGACCTCGAAAGGATGAAAGGCAAAGTCGACCTCGGCGGAATTTGAACTCAGAACGTAATGGCAGACGAAATACGGCTACGCATTCCGCCCGGCGTGCTAACGCTTCTGCCAACTCGCCTCCTTAAAATAGAAGCAATACCGTTAAGCATTTCTCCCTGTGTGTTGACGATACTGCCGGCTCGGTGCCATATCATCGTTCATATCGTATTAAAGAGAGAATTTCTGTGTGGCTTGACACCAGTGGGATTCTCTGTGAGGGCGTAATTTCGAGATTTGTTTTCGGAAGTGGACAACGAAAGAAAACGGGATATTTGCTATTCAACTTTTACAGACATACCCATGCACACACATTTTAGTGAGTGATGAATAGCTTCACAGATGTGGCTTGCGAGAAATTCGGAATAATCTACTCCCCATTACCAAATCAAGACCAATCACAACAGCCATTTGTAAAATTCCCTTCGCTATGAAATATTTGGAGGGTGTCACTATTACATTTTGTTTATAAATATGTCGTTACTTTTCAAAAGAAACAACAGTGGAAAGCGGGTGGAGCAAGAAATGTGACTGACAATCGGGTAGAGGAAACCAAAGGTAAACTTACTTTCCTTTACTTCTGGATTCGGAGGCGGGGAGTCACACAATTGACAAGATTTCTTACAGTGATAATACATGTATTTAGGGCTCATGTCACACTTCCCGTTACCGGCCCAACGAGGACAATGTTCCTTTTGATCAGGACAATCTGAAATCGACCAGAACAACAGATTAACAATGATATTGACAACAACAACAACAACAACAAGAACAGGAACAACAACAACAACACCAAGCACTACAGTAACAACAGCAACAATAGCAACACCACCACCACTATCACTGCCAATAATAACTACAGCAACATGAATAATAATAATAATAATGATAATATTATTATTATTATTATTATTGAGTGAGAGAGCAGTTCATGCCACCAAAGTGACACTGGGGTAAAATATACGAAGCCCAATATATCCATCATGACTACCCGTCTGATAAGGGTACAGCAGGCACATGCATCACAACCATATGTGCGCGACATGGTGATCTCATATCAAGATAAACAGCACATGACCTTGCAGGTGGGGCCCAGTAAGAATTTTCTTCAGGTTGAGTAGCCCATCCCGCTCAAAAGGTCCCTGAATAAGGGTTGTTTAAGGATGTTGAAAGAACCACCCATGTTTCCAGAGGTGAATTATTCAAACCCCAAAGAATCCCTCTCAACACATGGCTATGATGCTCCCCCACTACTTCTGCTCGTGATCAGAGATGCACATATCGTCAGCCACTAAGGGACATAGTCAACTCGTTAAGGTCAAACAACTGACTATTATTATTATATTATTATTATTATATTATTATTATTTTATTATTATTATTATTATTATTATTATTATTAATAATAATAATAATAATAATATAATAATAATAATAATAATAATAATAATGATAATGATAATAATAATGATAATGATAATAATAATAATATAATAATGATAATAATAATAATAATAATAATAATAATAATAATAATAATAATAATAATAATATAATAATATAATAATAATAATAAATGCCCTGATGCAGTACCAGGCAGTGGCCCTCATGGCTTCTGATCTTAACTGATTGCAAGTGTTATCATGTACATTGTTTTGTCTTGGTAGAAAAGATGGGCTACAGCAAATATTCTGCTCAATACCACAGATTTTCTTGTCAGTTGTTTGACCTTAACCAGCGGATCATGTCCCTTAGTGGCTGAAGATATGTGCATCTCTGATCCCGAGCAGAAGTAGTGGGGGAGCATCATAGCCATGTGTTGGGAGGGATTCTTTGGGGTTTGAATAATTCACCTCTGGAAACACGGGTGTTTCGTTCAACATTCTTAAACAAGCCTTATTCAGCGACCTTTTGAGTGGGATGCGTTACACGACCAGAATAAAATTCTAACTGGGCCCCACCTGCAAGGTCATGTGCTGTTAATCTTGATATGAGGTCATCATGTCGCGCGCTTATGTTTGTGATGTATGTGGCTAGTGTACCCTTATCAGACGGGTAGTCATGATGGGTATAATGGAATTCGTATATTTTACCCCAGTGTCACTTTGATGGCATGCACTGCTCTCTCACTAAATAATAATAAAGCTAAATGTTAAATGCCCTGTTATTTAATCATACATTTTTTTGCTATTCCTGGCATAAAGCCATAAATCTTTGCGGAGGTTGCCCTGTCTATTAGATCGATCCCAGAAAGCATCTGGTACTTAATTTATCGACTCCAAAAGAATCAAAGTCAAAGTCAACCTCGGCGGAATTTTGAACTCAGAATGATTGTAACAAACATGCCGATCAGGAGTAAGGAAAAGTGACTGTCAACCGGGTAGAAATAGCCAAAGATAAACTTACTTTCCATTACTTCTGGATTCGGAGGCGGGGAGTCACACAACTGGCAAGATTTCTTACAGTTGTAATACATGTATTTAGGGTTCTCGCCACATTCCCCGGTATTGGCCCAATAAGGACAATGTTCATTTTGATCAGGACAATCTGAAATCGACCAGAAAAACAGCAATAACAATAATATTGATAACAACAGGAACAAGAACAACAGCAACACTAATAATAATAACTCTTTACTCTTTTACTCTTTCACATGTTTCAGTTATTTGACATCAGCCATGCTGGAGCACCGCCTGTAGTCGTGCAAATCGACACCAGGACTTATTCTTAGTAAGCTTAGTACTAATTCTATCGGTTTCTTCTGCCGAACCGCGAAGTTACGGGGACGTAAACACACCAACATCGGTTGTCAGGCAACGTTGGGGGGACGAACACAGACACACAAACATATAAACGCACATACATAAATATATACGACGAGCTTCTTTCAGTTTCCATCTACCAAATCCACTCACAAGGCATCGGTCGGCCAGAGGCTATAGTAGAAGACACTTGCCCAAGGTGCCACGCAGTGGGACTGAACCCGAAACCATGATGTCGGTAAGCAAGCTACTTACCACACAGCCATTCCTGCGCCTATAATAATAATAATAATAATAATAATAATAATAATAATAGTAATAATGATAATGATAATGATAATAATAATAATAATAAGGTTAATAATTATAATGATAATAGTGTGGGTGTTAGAGAGAGACAAGACGTGGTATGAAACCAAGCCTCAGAGAGTGGTGGAGTGTGAATCCTGCAAAAACCTCTGAATCTTCCATTCCAAACAGATCAGGTGCAAGTGCAATAAAGAAGGGACATAATTGTGGTGGACAAGAAGCACCACATGTGATATATAGTTGATGTTGTCTTCTAATTTGACATAAAAATAGTGAAGAAAGAAGGCGAAAAATTACATCTATATACAATCATTTTATGTAGGAAATAGCTTGGTTATAGTAAAGCAAGAAGGTGAAGATAGTGCCAGTTATTGTTGAAAGCAACAGAAGGAATCAAGGGGAATTTGAAGAAAATCAGAATAGGGTACCCAGTAGAAATTGTACAAGAGGTTTGACTAATTGGAACAGCCAGAATAATCAGGAAAATATTAGATATCTGGAAAGAACAAATGGCATGGCGCTGTATGCTGCATGTTGCAAAACGCTACGCATGCCAGCCCCCGATGCATGCAAACTGCTCCGCATGTAAGTCCGCCGCGCATGGTTTCAAATTTAACACAAGGCACATAATTTCGATGGTTGGGATAAGTCAATTACATCGACACGAGAATTCAATTGATAGTTCCTTTGACGACGCCGAATGGAAGAAAGCAACATGAACCTCGGCAAAATTGGAATTGAAAAGGTAAAAACAAACGAAATGCTGTTAAGCATTTCTCCCTGTGTTTTGACGATACTGCCGGCTCGGTGCCATTTCATCATTCATATTATATTAAAGAGAAAATACCTGTGTGGTTTTACACCTGTTGGATTCTCCCCGAGGGCGTAATTTCAAAATTTGTTTTTGTAAGGGGATAACGAAAGAAAACGGGATATTTTCTATTCAAGTTGCGCGAAAAAACACACACATTTTGGAGAATGATGAAAAGCTTAACACCCACTGCTTGCGAGGAACTCCGAGTAATCTACCCACCATTACCAAACCAAGGCCAATCCCAACGGCCATTTGTAAAATTCCCTTCGTTATGAAATATTTGGAGGGTGTCACTATTACATTTTGTTTATAAATATCTCGTTACTTTTCAAAAAAGAAAGAAAAGTAGAAAGCGGGTGGAGCAAGAAATGTGACTGTCAACCAAGTAGAAGTAGCCAAAGATAAACTTACTTTCCATTACTTCTGGATTGGGAGGCGGGGAGTCACACAATTGACAAGATTTCTTACAGTTGTAATACATGTATTTAGGGCTCTTGTCACATTCACCGTTATCGGCCCAATAAGGACAATGTTCATTTTGATCAGGACAATCTGAAATCGACCAGAACAACAGCAATAACAATAATATTGATAACAACAACAACAACAACAACAACGATGACGACAGAAATAACAACAGCAGCAAATACAACAACAATTACATCGACACGAGAATTCAATTGGTAGTTACTTTGACGACGCTGAATGGATGAAAGCAACATGAACCCCGGCAAAATTTGAATTGAAAAGGTGAAAATAGACGAAATACCTGTTTATTTACTACCCACAAGGGGCTAAACACAGAAGGGACAAACAAGGACAGACACACGGATTGAGTCGATTACATCGTCCCCAGTGCGTAACTGGTACTTATTTAATCGACCTCGAAAGGATGAAAGTCAAAATCGACCTCGGCGGAATTTGAACTCAGAACGTAACGGCAGACGAAATACGGCTACGCATTTCGCCCGGCGTGCTAACGATTCTGCCAGCTCTGCCCCATATCAACGTTCATATCATATTAAAAATAGAATACCTGTGTGGTTTTACACCTGTTGTATTCTCCCTGAGGGCGTAATTTCGAGATTTGTTTTTGGAAGAATAGTACGAAAGAAAAAAGGTTTTTTGCTATTCAACTTTTGCACAGACACACCTATACACACACATTTTAGAGAATGATGAATAACTTCATAGCCGTTGCTTCAGAGAAACTCCGAGTACTCTACTCACGATTCCCAAATCAACACCAATCCCAAAGGCCATTTGTAAAATTCCTTTTGCTATGAAATATTTGGAGGGTGTTTTGTTCATAAATATGTCGATACTTTTCAAAGAAACAAAAAAGCTAAAAACAACAGTAGAAAACGGGTGGAGCAGGAGAGTTTAATAAGATGGGGGTAGAAGAAGCCAAAGATAAACTTACATTCCATTACTTCTGGATTGGGAGGCGGGGAGTCACACGACTGACAAGATTTCTTACAGTTGTAATACATGTATTTCTGGCTCTTGTCACATTCACCGTTATTGGCCCAATAAGGACAATGTTCATTTTGATCAAGACAATCTGAAATCGACCAGAACAACAACACTAATAATAATAATAATAATAATAATAATAATAATAATAATAATAATAATAATAATAATAATAATAAATAAAATAATAAATAAAAATGAAATACGATAAAATATAAACGATGAAAAATATTCAGACAAATACATAACAAAAACACCAGTACTTATATATATAACATACAGGAAATTGCTCTACGAAGCTCTGCACACATCCTATGCAAAACACTTTCAATACAGTAACCATAAGAGCATCACAGCAAACCACAGCACATACCCAAGACACACAGAGCTGCGCTCGGTAGTGAAGTGAAAGCGCGCTATAAAAATAAAACTACTTAATAATAATAACGATAATGATAATGATGAATGCCCTGATGCAGTACCAACATCCAATCATGCATTTCTTTTCTATTCTAGGCACCAGGCCCGAAATTTTTGGTTGATTTGATCGACCCCAGTACGCAACTGGCACTTAACTTGTCGACCTCGAAAGGATGAAAGACAAAGTCAACCTCGGCGGAATTTGAACTCAGAATGATTGTAACAAACATTGAGATTAAGAGTAAATAATAATGAT
>NC_043019.1:25926662-25929162 GCF_006345805.1 Octopus sinensis | reverse complement strand
CAGGATTAATCCACTTCAGCCAGTTCCTGTCTCATTAAATAGAGAGGAAATATACCACATAATATAAATGAAACCGGAAAGAACCCTTTATACTTGAGAGAGAGAGAAAGAGAGAGAGAGAGAGAGAGTAAGAGAGAGAGAGAGAGAGAGAGAGGGAGAGGAGAGAAAAGGCAGCGAAATAAAAAAAGCAACGAAAAACCCAATTAATAATTTAGAAATATGAAGGTATTATTGTCAGCACTTCTGCCAGGAAAACAATTGATTTGATTGAAACACAGACAAAAGAAAGAAAAGACCCCACAAAGAACAGAAAAAAATGCAGTCATTACGACACATATGAAATATATTCTAAAACACTTTAAATACAGTAAACAAATGGAAATCAATCAGGATTGAAGCACGTGATCAATGTCGTCCATGGATATGTAGGTCAATGGTGGAAGTAATTAAACAAAGATTAACACCTGAATGACGGCTGGAAAGGAAAACATGTTTAATTTCGACAAATGAAATCACTGGTGAATCTCCACAACACTATGACTATACGACTGAGTTATAACTCCTTTACCATGAACGTAGAGGGTTCATAGTGTTTATGCCATACGGTTGGATGGTTGTGCGCCTGGAGGGCAATAATATAAGAGAAGGATACCGGAGAGGGTGTCGGAAACATCATCATCATCATCATTGTTCGACCGTGGTCGAGACAATGGAATTTACCATGCTACGCCAGACTTCACGGTCCATCATGGCATTACGGAGGTCCTGTTGCTGGATGCCTGTATCCCTGGAGATTACATCAGGGTAGGAGAGTGCGCGCCCTCTGGTATTGCGAGTAGATGGCTTCCAGAGGAGAAGAGTAGAAATGACTTCTTTTTCAGCTCTACAACAATGTCCAGCAAACTGGACTCTCCTACCTTTCACAAGAGATGACACAGGTGGTAGTTTCCCATATATTTGCATTTTGGTTGGATGGCGCTTCCACGAGAGATTTTGAGCTCTCATAAGGAGGCGAGTGTAGGTTCCATCCAACCGCCTCTCAAGCTTCTTTGATAACGTCCAGGTTTCTGAGCCATATAGTAGAATTGGTTCGACTGTGGCTTTGAAGATTTCAAGTTTAAAGTCTCTACTTAGATTTGGAATTGGCTGTAAGGGCCAACAACTGGTGAAATGGATTGTTGTAATAAAGCACTACAAGAAAGGAAAACCAACTGATTACCAAAAGGTATTTGATATTGTACTACACTCTTGGATACTGGAGACCCTATACATACATATGTACATACATAAGCATATATGCACACACACACGCGCGCACACACACACACACTCGTACACACATAAGTAATAAGTGAAGAGTAGAGTTTAATGGCACCAAATTTATTCCATGGTTTACAATTGTTTCAACATAATGCAGGTGGCCAATCAAAAATCATGTCTGTAGACATGGATAATATCAATGATTTAATCATGCGTATCGTATGACGTGTTTTACATAATAGCACCAGAAGTCATTTTAACATAACCGGTTGTAAAATTGCGAACGGGCCAACCTTATTATATGTATGTATGTGTGTGTGCGTGTGCGTGCGTCTGTCTGTGTGTCTGTGTGTATTCACGTGTGTGTGTGTGAGTATGGGTGTATGTATGTGTGTGTGTGTGTGTGTGTGAATTATATTGCCATTAGTATGCAGTACAAAGAAAACTGAAATCATCCCTAAACGCATATAAAAAGAACTCCGTGGCTACTGTTTATCCCCCTTTTTTTCCTGTTTCGCTCTCGCTCCATTAACAAATCCGCTGATTGGAAATGTGAATGGTTTTAAAAACTCTAATGAGTCCAGATCTGCTGTATTTCCTGACAGTGGTCGAGTGTGTGCCTGGAGACTCTGTGATCAAAAATTTGATTTGAAAAGATTGAAGCTAACAATGAAACACGGCAGGTATTCTGTGATGGTCTGGGGTGCAATTTGGAGCAATGGTTGATCAGAGCTGGTGGAATGTGACGGAAACATGAACTCAGATAAATATGCCAGTCACCAGATATGAACCATATTGAACACCTCTGGGACATAATGGACAGGGCATTTCATAAAAAGAACAAAAAAACATCTTCAAAGCCAGATCTCTTGAGATTACTGCATGAAACATGGCAAGAAATTCCGCAAGAGAATATTCATCAACAGATCAGTAACATGCCTAATAGGGTCCTTGCATTGAGAAATGCAAAGGGAATGTCTCCTAAATATTAAATATTCACATTATAACAATTAGTAAATATTTAAATGTATAATTTCAGATTTAAATCAATTCTAATGATTATAAGGGTGTCTATTTAGTTCTGTCATGTTTAGCTCCAAAAGTTGTTTTTTTAAAGTCTCTCTCTCTGTTTATTTCCTCGTGTTCCTTTCTGTTGAAGAGCGTAGGCTCGAAATGTTAAAGACTTTCTCACCTTCCCGACCGTTAAACTATTACACCTGTTTGTTGTTTATACACATGT
>NC_043019.1:25911662-25921662 GCF_006345805.1 Octopus sinensis | reverse complement strand
AGAAGAGCGTAAGCTCGAAACGTAAAAGATTTTTTCTATTCCTGAGCGTTATACTAATACATCTGTTTGTTTTGTACACCAACAGTCTTCGTCTTTTGTTTTTCCCTAAACTCTCCCTATATATATATATATATATATATATATATATATATATACGAGGATTTAACATGTGTTGAACTGATCAAGTGTGAATGGAGCTGTTGAGTGTCGAGCAGTGATCCGGTTTTTGGATTTGAAAGGACGCACACCACGGGAGACTTTTGATTGAAATGAAAGTAACTTATGGTGATGATGCCCCATCAGATGAACTTGTGTAAAACGTTGGCATCGTGATTCAAACATGGTCGGAAACTCTGTGGACAGCTCCCAGATATGGTCGTCCCCTTCTTCCATTGATGAGGCATCTGTCCGTCAAGTCGGGGCGCCATTTGGATGATGGACGCATTAACTATCACCAAATAGCCCATGAGGTCAAGATTAGTACCGGGTCTGTGGAAACTATCATTCATGACCATTTGCATATGCAAAGGTGTCTGCCAGATGGATTCCAGGTTGCTCAATACCTTTCCCGAAGCAAGAACGCGTCGAGTGCTCGGGATGAATTTGGAGATGTGCCAAAAGAGATGAGTCTCAAAATTTTTCAAAAGACTGATTACACAGGATGAAACCTGGGTCCATCACTATGATCCAGAGACCAAAGCCCAGTCAATGCAGTGGAAGCACCGTGACCACCTCCTTCAAGAAGGCAAGGGTGCAACCCTCCGCTGGCAAGGTCATGCTCACAGTCTTCTGGAACCAGGACGGAAGTAGTGATGACAGATTTCTGGCAAGGGTACCACAATTACAGGAGCCTATTATGCTTCACTTTTGAGGAATTAAGAGAAGCTATCAAAATCAAGAGGCGGGGCTAAGATAGCAAAGGCATCCTCCTCTGCAGGACAACGCTCCGTTCCACAACTGTCTGTGTCGCCAGACAGAAGCACAGGCGTGTGGCTATGAATCTCCTCCCCCATCTCCCTACTCTCATGACCTTGCACCTTATGATTTTCACCTCTTCCCAGCCATGAAGTTGTTTTGAAAGGAAAGCGTTTCCCAGATGATGCAGCATTGATTTCTGAAGTCCAATCGTGGTTGGAGGACCAAGCTGGGGTCTTTACAAAACGGTCTCCAGCGCTGCATCAACGATGGGAGAAATATGCGTAACTCTGGGTGGTTCCTATTAGAAAAAAAAGACTATAATGTGTCAAATTTCGTTGCTCTACTGCTATGGGAAGGGGTCAGAGGCATTACTTATTGAACGCCCATCGTAATAAATATATATTAAATAGATAGATAGTTACCTCCCTCCTCCCCTCCCTCCTCCCTCCCCTCCATACTACCCTACCTACCTACCTACCTACCTACATACCTACCTACCTATCTACGTACGTACCTACTTATATACATACATATAAAATCGCAATGTTGGCTTTTATCTGGACAAAATTATATCACTCTCTCTCTCCCCACTCCTTTGCTTTCATAATGTTGCAACAAACAATTTGTTTGATTCAAATTTATTCAAGTTCTGGTGATTATTGTTGTTTGGAGGTTTTCTTCACTTAAATCCCTTTATAGTAATCTTCTCATTTCCTTATTTGTGTCTGGCACTTCTCATTTTAATTTGATTTAATACTTTAATTATGAATTTTATTATTGACTTTATTGATATTTAAACTTCTGTTGTTCAGCGTCGAAAGACTTTATACAAGATATTAATGAAAAATTTTTTTAAAAAACCATAAATATTCTAACTTTAGCGTTAGCTAGCAGTATCACCCGGCGTTGCTAGGGTTTGTTTCGACCCTTTAGAATTGGAATTTTTGAAAAGTAAAAGTTTTGCATTATGTAACTTGTTATTCTCTTTAAGTGAACATTTTCCTGGCTGAAGTACACCGAAAAATGGCGACACAGCAGTCAAAAAATCGTAAAAAATAGGGATTTTCATAGAAAAAAAGCACCTTTTTGATGTAAATAATTTTTGGTGTTAACATGGTCCGATTTTAATTTTTTCTTCTATAGAAGGAAGAGCAAGCCTTCTTCTATCATACTCTCAATTTTGGTCAACTTGTACCGCAGGGTCTCGCAGGAGATAGTGTTAGTTGAAGGCTACCAAACCTGCCATACACAGACAACTTCAGCTTTATATATATAGAGATTTGAACACAGAACATACGAAATACTGTTTTGTATTTTCCCAGGCGCGGTAACGGTTCTGCTAGCTGGTTGCCTTCACTATGTGAAAGATTAAAAAGAAAAAAGAAAATAATTTTGTTTCTAATTCTGGCACAAGATCAGCCATTTTTGAGCGGACAAGACGGTTACCTTGACAACAGTGCCCACCTCGTACGTATTTCGCCGATCCTGAAAGAATGTAAAGTAAAATGAACCTCGGTGGAATTTGAACTCAGAACACAAAGAGCGAGAAGAAGTACCGCTAAGCATTTTGTGCGACGCGCTAATGATCCTGCCAGCTCACTTGCCTTAAAATGAAGTTATTTATGAACGAAATAAACCCGAAAACAAAGCGTGACATTGACAGTTTGTCAATCAAAATATTTAGCACGTGGTTGTTGTTGTTGTTGTTGTTGTTGCTGTTTAGCCCCAGGTTTGCCTTTATCGAGCAGAATTATAACCAAAAAGTGTTTCAATCGTGATCGTCCTCCTACAAGATTCGATTTAACTGCCGTGGGGATTTGATTGTTAATTCTAGCGGCTGGAGCGAATAAGTAAAATTTCAGTCGTAGCTTCAGACGAAATACTGTGAGTTCGTGTGACTAGACAGAAAGATAGATAGATAGAGAGATAGAAAGAGAGATAGAGATAGAGATAGAGAGAGAGAGAGCGAGAGCGAGAGAGAGAGCGAGAGAGAGAGAGAGAGAGAGCGAGAGAAAGATACATAACTAGAGAGATAAAGATGGAGAAAAGGAGAGAAAGAGAAAACAAGAAACAGAAAGGGAGATATATAGCAAGATAGAGATGGATAAATACTAACGGAGGGAGAAAGATGAAGAGAGAGGGAGGCAGAGAGAGAGAGAGAGAGAGAGAGGGAGGCAGAGAGAGAGAAAGAGAGAGAAAGACAGAGAGAGGGGAGAGAGAGACAGAGAGTATGTGATGCTCTTATCATGGCTGATCACGAGTAGATTATAAAAAGAAACGTTAAAAATAGAGAGAGAAGCCAGCAAGTTAATAATGATTGGTCACGTGACACAGTAAACGGAAGTGTCAATCATGTAGAGGTGCGAAAGAGATTAATGTGGTGGCGGAGAGAGTAAGAATTGATTGAGTAAGGAGAAGGGTGGGGAAGGTTGAGGAAGAGAGAGAGATTAAGTGTGAGGTTAATGAGAAGGTTTTAGATTGAAAGGAGAGAAAAAATAGTAACATTATCCGCCAGATGTCGTTGTTACTGAAAATAATTCTTGTGAGCTTCTTTCGATGAAGTCCTGCTGGGGAATGGCGACCATTTAATAGGAGAGCGGAGATTAGATGCGATTGAATATACATGCATGCATACATACATATATATATATATATATATATATATAAATTATCATTTAGGTACAAAAATTCAGTAAAAATTTATCGCTACCAGCGGCCTAATGGAAAGAGAAAATAGTCAAAGACTAAATATGTATAAATATAACAATTTAGGAATGGCCTGAACAGGCCATTCGTCCACCAGAAGAGCAGCCATAACTCCAACCGCCAAGTATTGTAATTCGGAAATAAGGTAAAATTTAAAAAAGATGAATTAGGGTAAATGTTTTTAAATTTTCACCTTATTTCCGAATTACACTACTTGGCGGTTGGAGTTATGGCTGCTCTTTCTGGTGGACGAATGGCCTGTTCAGGCCATTCCTAAATTGTTATATATATATATATATATATATATATATATATATAATATATATATATATATATATATATATATATATATATAATATATATATATACATACATTCATACATGCACACATACATACATAAATACATACATACATATATACATGCATGCATACATACATACATCTATATATATATATACATACATCTATATATATATATATACATACATTCATACATGCACACATACATAAATACACACATACATACAAACATGCATACATACATACATAAATACACACATACATACATACATACATACATAAATACATTCGTACGTGCATACATACGTACACACACACATACACACACACATATGTATGTGCGTATGCCTGTGTGTGTGTCTATGTATCAGTAATATAAACATACACACACACATATATATTCATACATACATGCATACATACCATACATACCATACATACATACATGCATACATACATAAATACATTCGTACGTATATATATACGTATACATATACACATATATGTGTATGCGTGTGTGTGTCTGTCTATGTATTAATAATATAAACACACACACACATATATACATGTATATATACATGCATACATACCATACATACATACATACATACATACGTACATACATACATACATACATGCATACATACATACATACATACATACATACATACATACATACATACATACATGCATACATACATACATACATACATACATACATACATACATACATACACATACATATATACATACAGGGTGTTCGGGCTAAATTTCACAATTGACAATTAACGGAAAAAAGAACACAAAATCACATCCAAAAATAAACGTATACCAACTAAATTATGATTGGGAGATTGTGGGAGAGCTTGTCTGAAAAGTTCATAGGCTGACCACGATGCAATGGTCAAACTTGACCAAATGTGTTTCATTTTTCGACATAGTCTCCATACATTTCTTCCCTCATTGTTGCAGCGTTTGGATTCCTGTCGTACAGAAGCTCTCATCCTGACCTTGAAAAAAGTCCTTAACGGCAGATACAACCTCACCATCGGTCTGATACTGCTTCGCAGCCAAGTGTTTTTACATGTTGGGGAACAGAAAATAGTCAGATGGTGCCAAATGAGGAGAATATGGAGAGTGATCAACCAGTTCAAAGACAGTCGCGCACAGCAGCCATTACAACCACAGACTTGCATGTAGGAGCATTGTTCATGTGAAGCAGGACCCTTTCATCAGTTTTCCTGGCCATTTTGACTTGATTGCCTTTCGCAGCTGCGTCATACAGGTTGGCATAGTATTCTCCATTGATAGTATGGCCTTTCTGAAAGTAGTCACTGAACACAATGCCCTTTGCATCCCAGAAGACAGAGACCATCACCTTCCCTGCCAATGACACCACCTTGACTTTCTTTGGTGGAGAAAAAGATGGGTGTTTCCACTGCATGGACAGTCGTTGGGTCTCTGGCTCAAAGTGGGGAACCCAACATTCATCTTGGGTGAAGAAACGTTCAAGAAAACCGGCTGGATTTTCTTCAAAAAGTGCCTAGTTCGCCTGCGACATGACCAACCTGGTGTGCTTTTGATCAGGCATCAAAAGTCGTGGCACCCAACAAGCGGAAACCTTCGACATGCCAAGTTCGTTACGCAGAATGTTCTCAACTCATTCATGGGAGATGCCTACAGCACTAGCTATCTGATTAACATTTAAATGTCTGTGATCCATCACCATGTGGTTAACACGGTCGATGTTTTCTTGGGTGGTGGCTGTGGCAGGACGTCCAGATCTCGGGTCATCTTCAAGACTCTCCCTACTCCTCTTGAATTCAGCTGCCCACTTTTTGTGTCAGCATGAATGTCCTTGGGGGCTAACCCCTTTTTCTGCAGATATTTGATAACCCAACAGTGCCAAATTTTATCAATTTTCACGAAATGTTTCTAGTACCACTTTCCCAAATCCTTAAGTCTGTTTCCAATGTGAGTTTATCGGGATAGAAAAGATGCTGTTAGCATCAGTAAATGTAGAATTTAATGCATGCCAAGTTTAATTACTGTATGATAACTCCTTCTTAGTCAACCTATGAACTTTTCAGCTTAACCTCGAAGTTTACTCAAAGTAGCTGTCCTCAGCTTCCATCACGGCGTCAAGACGACTCCGGAAACTGGCGCATGTGTTTCTCATCGTGTCCCTGGGAAGATTTTCGAGCACCTCCTTGATCTTGACCACCAACTCGGCCTTGGTGCTGCAGGCAGCGTGTTTGTTGTCTTTCTCAACCACGCCCCACTCATTGCAATCCATGAGATTAGAAACGGGAGAATTAGGAGGCCAGAAATTGAAGCTGGGGAAGTCGTAGAAATTACCAAATTAATTCCAGTTCTGTATTTCTTTTGTCTTCACTCCTCAGATCATAACCGAAATGTACAGCCTGAAAATATTTACATCGTTTCGAAATTAAAACGAACCCTCTCTTTTCTTTTTTTTTATAAAAATTTTCTTTCATTATTCTCCTCCTTTCAAATCTAATACAGTTTCTGGCATTTCAGATTTGAACAAAAAAATAGTTCTTTTATTCATATTTTAACCCAAAATTTAGTTCCTTTCAATCTTCTTTACAAACTGCTACACGTTCTGCTATTACAGAATTATTAAAACGAGTTGTATTATTTTGATTTTAATTCCAATAATTCTTATTATCACCATTTCCCATGGCACTAAACATTTATACAAACTACTAAAGAAACCACAAAGCTATTGAAAAACTGTACAATTGTTACCATTTTAATCCCAATACACTATTTTCCAATCTTCTTGTTTACATTTCCCCATCTTTTTAAATTGCTGTCCGCTCAACTAAAAGTACAAAATTACTGAAAGTTCTTCCATTGTTACCATCTCAATGCCAATAAATCAGTCAGATTTCTCACATCATTAATCTGTCGTTCTTTCTCATCTCTCAATGCCTCCTCGTGTCATTATCTCTCTCTCTCTCTCTTTACCATTATCTCTGCCCCCTCTCTCTTAGCCAGTATCATTATCCATCAGTGCCTATCTCCATTATCTTGCTCTTCAATTATGAATATTTCTCCAAATACATTTAGATTCGCGATCGTCTGCTATTATTAAAACATTAAAAGGCGTTGAGTCAGTAGAATCATTAGCACGCCGAACAAAACCTTCCCTCACATTTGCCATTATGCTCTGAGGCCAAACGCCGCCGGCGTCGACTTTGCTTTTCATCCTTCCTAGGGCTAAATAGCAGTAGTATTATTCCCTTCATGGGACTATCACATTAAGTTGACAGTATACAACTACTTTATAGTATCACTACTGCATAAATCTCTCTGAGAGATTTAGAAATGTATTATTTCTATTTTTGAAATCAGTGAATTTATTTCACTAGAATTCTTATATATTTACAAGAGCTAGATAGGCATCTCCAACTAGCAGGCCATACTACTCTAGGTCACTCTTCTGTGTTTTTTGGAAAGTAAGGCCGACTCAATGCGAAGCCACCATGTTGGGCGGAATGAAGATAGGAGATGAAATAAAGACGTATGCAGAGGCTGCGGAAACGCGGGAAGCCAAGAATACACGCGGACTGAAGCAGGAACAAATGGAATGGGATGTAAAGAAATTGAAAAAGTACAGCAGTATGGTGGAAGCTGGAGAAACACAAGTAAGACTAGTCATACCTGAAGAATCGATGAAGAAAATTAAGAAGAGAACGGTAATTTTTCGAACGAAAATAGAAGAGTGGAGAGAACTCCAGAGGAGGAAATAGAAAAACTAACCATGAGCAGTTTTGAAGAGAAAATAATCTTCCTCAATGGAGGAAAGGAATACGGGACAGTGGCAGCCATATTCGAAAATGAAGAAGATGCAGCGATAAATTGTAAACAGGTGATAGAAGGGAAGAAATGGTTGCTATTGCCTAGCATTCCAAGAAAGACATTGATAAAAATTAGAGTTGGAAGAGTACATTCAAGGATAGAACCTGAGTGGGTAATAGTGGCCATTTTTGACTCGAAGCTACAAAAAGAAAGCCCAGACTTGGAGATTCAGCTGGTAAGCAGAACCGAATGCCGGAATTTCTGGGGGTACGGCATTGAAATAATCGGAGCCGTAACCCCAGAATATTACAAGGAAGTGCCCGAAGCGATAGAGATGCTGACATACATATAAAGAAAAATATAAATTGCGAAATATAATACCGAAAACTAAAATTAAGATAAAGACATTTTGTTCAAACTGAAATGAAAAGTAAATGATTGCATGGAAATGTCTATTTTTCATGTATCATCTTATGTACACACATACATACATAAACACACACACATACATAGACTTGTATGTGTGTGTGTGTGTATGTCCATGCATATGATACTGTGTATTTCCGAAGAAAGTTCCTCCCTGCAACGTTACACATCTCTATTGTTCAACCTTCCTTCATACATGCCTACATTCTTTTGTTCTTTTCTCATTCGTTCAGTCGTTCGTTTGCTCGTTCTTTCTTTCACTCGCTCATTCTTCATTTCTGTATTTCTTTATTCATTTTTTTATTCCCACCCACCCCACCACCCATTATTATTATTACGTGTGTATGTAGACATATAAATGTATGTGCTTATAAATACATGTATGTTTGTATCTACATATATTATATATATATATATATATATATATATATGTATGTATGAACGTATGTGCGTATATATACTTTTGTATGTATGTGTGTATGCACATATGTATGTGTATATGTACGGGCGTATGTTTGGACGTATGTATGTACGTGTGTATGTAGACATATAAATGTATGTGCTTATAAATACATGTATGTTTGTATCTACATATATGTATATATGTATGTATGAACGTATGTGCGTATATATACTTTTGTATGTATGTGTGTATGCACATATGTATGTGTGCACGCACGTATACATATATATGTGTGTGTGTATAGATGAATATTGGTTCACTAAGAATTAGGGTGGCGTGGGGCCTCCTTTTAGTCGGTCAGTTGGAGACGTAAGAAATATTTCACTTGTCTTCAGAAAAGAAAAACCCAAACAAACAAACAAACAACTATTAAAATACAACAAAAAGCAAGACAAAGAGAGAAAATAACAAAAACTAACATAAAACAACATGACATCATCGAAACAAATTTATTTACTTTCAGTTTCATTTTCAACAAAATGGCTTTATCTCGTTTATATTTCCCAGTTTTTTAAATTTATTTTTCAGGTGTTTTGTTTCTTACATATGTACGGTAATATATACATACATTGACATATATAGAAGTACATACATATAGACATCTACATTTATATTCATCTATACACACACACACATATATGTATACGTGCGTGCACACATACATATGTGCATACACACATACATACAAAAGTATATATACGCACATACGTTCATACATACATACATATATACATATATGTAGATACAAACATACATGTATTTATAAGCACATACATTTATATGTCTACATACATACGTCCAAACATACGCCCGTACATATACACGCACATACATACATACATACATACATATAGAGAAAAATATAAATTGCGAAATAAAATACCTAAAACTAAAATTAAGATTAAGACATTTTGTTCAAATTGAAATGAAAAATAAATGATTGCATGGAAATGTCTATTTTTCATGTATCATCTTATGTACACACATACATACATAAACACACACACATACATAGACTTATGTGTGCGCGTATATATATATATATAATATTACATAAACAACAAATGTAAAAATCAGAGACAGTAATTGTGTGTGTATATGTTTGTAGGTATATATGATATTTATACGTATGTATAATATCTACTTACCAACCTACCAACCTATATATATATATATATATATGTATATATATGTATATATAATATATATATATATATATATAATATAATATATATATATATATATATATATATATATATATGTATGTATATATGTAGTTCCACTCACACAAATATAATTCGTTATTTGGACTGTTTACATCGAGATGTAAAGCGATGATTGGTGTATTTATTTTTTAG
>NC_043019.1:25901662-25906662 GCF_006345805.1 Octopus sinensis | reverse complement strand
TAAAAGCTGTTTCATTTATTCTTGCTTTGTGTCATATAATGAACTGCAATGACTCTCAGGCGCAGGCGTGGCTGTGTGGTAATAAGTTTGCTTCTCAACCACAGAGTTCCGGGTTCAGTCCCACTGTATGGAACATTGGGAAAGTGTCTTCTACTATAATCTTGGGCCTATCAAATCTTTGTGAATGGGTTTGGGAGACAGTAACTGAAAGAAGCTCGTCATAGACAGACAGACAGACAGACACAGACACACACACACACACACACACACACAACACACATAATATACACATGCACTCATCCGTATTAAAATTCACATGTGGAATCACTTTGTTGCCATTGACCATGTCGTATCATGTGCGCTCGTCCAAGCAATTTTGGATGAACTCCATTGAGAAAATGACATGGATTGATAAAACAATACTTAATTTCTTGAAATTGTGTCACGTACTTGTCTGTGGGTAGTTTGTACATTCCTTTAATTATATCATTTGCAAGATTCTTAATAACAGTTGAGGGTGGTTAGAATTCTTATGCACGTATAAGGTTACTCGATAGCTTTCTATAAAGCTAGTAATTTCTTGAAAATTTATCTATACATAGAGACAAACCACCTGTAGATGGTCATCTTTCTGTACTGTACACACACACAGGCACAGACACACACACATGCACAGACACACACACTTACATAGAAGCATACACACAAATACATACACATATCTCTATATTTATCTATCCATCCATCCATCCATCTCTCTCTCTCTCTCTCTCTCTATATATATATATATATATATATCCATACTATATATATACATATATATATATATAGATATATATATATATATATATATAATATATATATATATATATATATATATATATATATATCTAATCTAGAAACGTACGTTCTCAAATAACCTTTGCATTTTGTGTTTTTTAATGTTTTTCCCCCCATACCTTCGTGAGTTGACTTGAGCAAACACTATATGAGAGAGATTTTCTTTAAGTATTAGAATAGTTAAAAAATTTTTTTAGCTGCTATTTCTAATGAGTGTCTATGTGGCAAAGTAATTTATTTTACTAAGCCCTTTTATATAATGTAATAATTTGAATTCGCCTTAATGGTCCCTTTACATACTGAATACTTGGTGAAATTGATTAATAATTAATTAATTTTACCCATCAATTGTTGAAATTATAATTCATTTCTCTCTATTTAATGCTTCGGTTTTTACCGATAAAACATAGTGTTTTACCAATTTTAACCCACGCTGGTGTAAAGGGAGCAGAAATTCTTCGCTTGCATATTTTGAATTTGTTAGCACTGGTAGTTCGAGCAGATCTCCGGAAGTGATAAGAAGCCAAAAGGGTATGCTCCCACTTTCAGTGTTCCCAGATCCGAATCAAGGAGTTCTGAGCTGACGAAAGAAATGTCGATTTGACTAATCTAGAAACGTACGTTCTCAAATAACCTTTGCATTTGTGATTATTTAATGTTTTTACCCCCATACCTTCGTGAGTTGACTTGAGCAAACACTATATGAGAGAGATTTTCTTTAAGTATTAGAATAGTTAAAAAATTTTTTTAGCTGCTATTTCTAATGAGTTCAGTATGTGGCAAAGTAATTTTATTTACTAAGCCCTTTTATATAATGTAATAATTTGAATTCGCCTTAAATGGTCCCTTTACATACTGATACTTGGTGAAATTGATTAATAATTAATTAATTTTACCCTCAATTGTTGAAAGTATTTATATATATATATATATACATACACAAATACTTACATACATGCATATATCTATCTATCTATCTATCTATCTATCTATCTATCTATCTATCTATCTATCTATCTATCTATCTATCTATCTATCTATCTATCTATATACACACATACACTCACACACACACACACACAGATACACACACACACACATATATATATGTACACGTACGGATGTATGGACGGTGAGACTTTTTCGAAGCTTATAACTCCATACATCACTAATCTGTGCTTCTCGCTCTGTACGTCTGTTCATCTGATAAGATATAAACTCTCTATTTTTTTCTCTCTCTCTCTGTATAACAAAAACACACACACACACACCAACACACACACAAACATGGAAAATCCTTGGAGAGGGGGCTGGCACCAAACTTTTGTATCGAGGCTCTACCAGCCCCCGAACTGAACGTTGCTTCACTGTTCCAAAGGTCCCAACAATCCCGTCTAGAGTGAGGAACATGTACTGCAATAGTGTGGGATTTCAGGGCCCATAGCCATTTAACGCCTTGCCAAAATATCTGAAGGATTTTCGTAGAGTAAGGGTAAATATTTTCAAGAAACAACAACACCTCTCGTTATCCAAGGACCCTGATGAACAAATACCTATTTCTTTACTACCCACAAGGGGCTAAACACAGAGGGGACAAACAAGGACAAACAAACGGATTAAGTCGATTACATCGACCCCAGTGCGTAACTGGTACTTAATTTATCGACCCCGAAAGGATGAAAGGCAAAGTCAACCTCGGCGGAATTTGAACTCAGAACGCAGCGACAGACAAAATACCGCTAAGCATCTCGCCTGGCGTGCTAACGGTTCTGCCAGCTCGAACAAATACCACGGCAGAAAACTAAAAAAAAGGGCAGCAGTATTGAACTCTCCCCTTCACCAAAAGCCAATTACACTGGTAGTGCTTGGCATGGCGACAACCTTATGACTGAAACGTATAAAAGAATAAAAGAATAAAATACACACCCCGTCACTTAGCGGTTCGGCAAAAGAGACCGATAGAATAAGTACTGGGCTTACAAAAGAATAAATCCCGGGGTCGAGTTGCTCGACTAAAGGCGGTGCACCAGCATGGCCGCAGTCAAATGACTGAAACAAGTAAAAGAGTAAAGAGTAAAGAGTACACACACACACACACACACACACACACACACACACACACACACACGCACATACAATGGTTCATATACACACATACATATATGTTTATATACGTACACATACATAAATACAAATACATACCTATAAAGATATACTTACATACGCATATGTTCATAAATATGGGTATTTGTATTACAAGTACACACAAATAAATCAACAGCCAAGGAAATAAAAGCGATCGAAAGCGAGTGAAAGAGAGAGAGAGAGAGAGAGAGAGAGAGAGAGAGAGAGAGAGAGAGAGAGAGAAGAGAGAGAGAGATCATGTACATAAGTGTGTGTGTGTGTGTGTGTGTGTGTGTGTGTGTGCGTGGTGTGTGTGTGTGTGTGTGTGTGCGTGAGTGTCTCTGCATACAAGAAAGAAGAGAAGGGAAAAATAACACCTGCACCACCAGCACCAAATAACAATACCAAAATTAGTGTAAGAACAAATAAGAGAAGGAGAAGGGGATGGAGAGAGAGAGAGAGAGAGAGAGAGACAGAGGGAGAGAAAGAAAGACAGAGGGAGAGAGAGAAAGAGAAAGAGTGAAAGAGGGAGAGAGAAAAAACATACTTGATCTGAAAGCTTGGAGGAAGGGGAAAGACAGAGATAGGAAGGGGGAAAGGAGTGTTAGAAAGAAAGCGACTTTGTGTGTGTGTGTGTGTGTGTGTGTTGTGTGTGTGAGCGAGCATATGTGTGTGGGTGTGTAAGTAAATTGGAGGAGGAGGGGATTTGAAATAAGTAAAAAAAAAATAACAGCGATAGAAGTAAAACAAATAACATCAAGAAGAAGAAAAAGAAGAAGAAAATTAGATAATTATATTATTTATTTGTTCTCGGATTATAATGGTTGGAAGAAAATGAACATTTTAAGAGAAAGAACCTCCCCCCACACTCAAACACATACACACACACATACATATTCATAGACACATTTCATAGACATATATAAATATACGTACCTTTGCGTTCATGTAAATTTAGAGACACATACATTATATACATATATGCAGTCTTATATACATAAGTACATACATTCATATATATATATATATATATATATATATTATATATATATATATATATATATATATATATACATGTATATATATATGTACGTATGATATATATATATATATATGTAGATATACAAACACAGATATATGTATAACATATATATATATATATATATAAACACGCACACGCATTTATATATATACATAATATACATACATACACACATATACATATATGTGTGTATGTATATGTTATATGTGTATATGTGTATATATATAATATATATATATATATATATATATATACACATACGTATATACTGTCGTATATATAAACATATTGTGTATGTGAAGAGGAAAACGAGTAAGTATATGTATTAAAACTTACATATATATGAAAATACATACAAATACACACTGATATATATTGAGAAACAGGCGTATAGTGTAGTTATACGTACATATACAAACGTATGCATACACACATATACACATTTATATACAGGCACATATATACATGCACACACACATACACTCACATATATAGATACATGAGATTACTTATACAAGCAGTCAATGGAAGGTACTGTCGAAATATATAAAACTTCTCTAAAGTTTGGCATTTAAGTACATATGCAAATGCTTAGACATGCAACTACATGTGTGAAGATACATACATAAAACATAGCCTACAGATCTGCGCATACACTGACTACACGTAACCATGCATAACTATCCTGTTTATGTTGAAATTCCAAAGAAGCAAATTTGAATCTAGGTTAGAAAACGGTTCGTTCACTGACAACAATGCATCTAGAAATAAAATTCAATAACAGATCCCTGCGACGACGACCAGCACCAGCACTACCACCACACACACACATACATGTGCACACACATACGTGTGCACACACAGTGTAATTGTCAAAAATTACTTTGTCTCTGATGATAAATATTGACCCATAACTATTGGACTAGCGTACTGCAAGCAACGCTTGGCAGAGAAACATTGCATATATATGTAAAAGAGGTTATCCATGGGTATA
>NC_043019.1:25889162-25894162 GCF_006345805.1 Octopus sinensis | reverse complement strand
ATAGACCTCGAAAAGATGAGAGGCAATTTGAAATCGATGGAATTTGAACTCAGACCATAAAGACGGACGAAATACAGCTAAACATTTTCTGCCGGCGTGCTAAAGGTTCTGCTAGCTTGACGCCCTGAGTATAATGTAGTTTAATATAATATTGAAACATCCCATAAATAATGCGTTTTTTGATACGTCTTTTATTTTTCAAAATTAAGATAAAGTTCTTTTTCAATGTAAACTATACTCTCCTTCATTTTCTACAATGCTCTTCTATCTATCTGGTAGACTTGCAAGGCCCCCTCTTCCAAAATTCACTTGTCCGTGACGGAAAATACTCCCCCAGTACTGTTCTGACCTCGTCTACAGAATTCATACGTTTTCCATCCAAATGATTTTGAAGACTGCGGAATAAATGATAATCAGATGGTGCAATTCCGGCGAATATGGTAGGTAACGCATCGTTTCCCACTCAAATTGCTCCAGCCTTTGGAATGTCATCCTAGCTGTATGTGGCCGAATATTATCCTGATGGAAGAACCCTTTTCGTCTTGAAACCAAAGATGGTCGGTTTTCTTCTAGCGCTTACTTGAATGACTGGTTGAATGACCAAATCCAAGCTTCTCTGCTAGTTCCTCAACAGTTACAATGGGATTTTGTTCCACTAGGGTTTTCAGGACAACCACGTCGATCTCTACAGATGTTTCAGGACGAGGCCCGGTTTTTAGCCTGTAGTTGCCGGCTTCGAATTTCTGGAACCGTTGTTGACACTGGCTTATGCTTATTGTCCGATCCCCATACATTGCATTAATATTCCTCGCCCTTTCTGTTGCGTTGTTGCTTTTCTTGGAATCGATGTAATTGATTCGTCCACTCCCCCGAAGTTTCATGGCCCTGTGCCTTCACTAGAAATTCTTCTTCTTCTTCTTCTTCTTCTTCTTCTTCTTCTTCTTCTTCTCATCCTCCTCCTCCTCCTCCTCCTCCTCCTCCTCCTCTTCCTCCTCTTCCTCCTCTTCCTCCTCCTCCTCCTCCTCATTATTATTATTCAGTAGTCTTATTTTTATCACGTGCTTTCACCGCACTACCAAGCGCAGCTCTGCGTGCCTTAGGTATGTGCTGCTGTGGGTTGTTGTGATGCTCTTACTTTCACTGTTTTGAAAGTGTAATAATAATAATAATAATAATAATAATAATATAATAATAATAATAATAATGATAATAATAATAATAATATTAATGATGATGATGATGATGATGATGATGATAATAATAATAATAATAATATTAATGATGATGATGGTGGTGATGATGATGATGATGATGATGATGATAATATTAATGATGATGATGATGATGATGATGTTAATGATGATGATGATGATGATGATGATGATGATGATGATAATAATAATAATAATAATAATAATCATAATAATAATTATTATTATTATCATTATTATTATTATTATTATTATTATTATTATTATTATTATTATTATTATTATTATCAACTTCATTAATTTTATCGTTGATCTTGCTTCTGAAATAGTATCTCGGCAAGAAGAAGAATTAGTTTTGTTTTAGCTGTAATCTAATCTAATGACACCAAACGCCACCTGTCAGGGATTGTAAGTAGAACAGCTTTACACACGCCACACACACACACACACACACACTCAATGACACTTAACGACATCCTATATTTGCAAAGTTCAATGAGAATTAGGTTCTGCCGTAGCGAATTAACCCTTTTTTTCTTCACATATGTCAAAGTAGACTTTCATAATATACAACAGTAATGGACCGCTTATACGGCTTCCAGGAATTCGGAATTTCCAGAAATCCGGAAACACTGTGCAACATCATACTATATACAGTATTAGGTAAGCAGACGTTGTTTTCCTAGTGGATTAATGTGCTTATATTGTGTTAAAAATAGTTTTGTTCTTTAGTTTTTAAGCAAAATGTTGATGATTAAACATTGCACTGCTTTAGATTTGTTTAAATTTGTACCTGCATCTATTGAATAAAACCATGTTCTTTACTTGTCTTTGTTTAATTTTCATTCTGTTAACATTTTCCTGTATAAACATTGGAGTGAGATATATTTTTGAGTATGTTAATTGGATTAGTAAATATCAAACAGACTTTGCTATGGAGATGTATAAATAAATTTGAATCTGTTTAATACAATTTAGTTCTATAATTTTCATAGTTTATTTTAGATTTTAAGTATGTGTGGCTGTGTGGTAAGAATCTCTCTTCCCAAACACATACTTCAGCCTCGGGACGACCAAAGCCTTGTGAGCGGATTTGGTAGACGGGGTGGATCGTTGGTGATTTTTTTCCTCCGTGTTCCTTTTCTCTTGGACTTTCTTCTGTCTCCTGCTTTTGAAGAAGAGCTTTGCTCTCGAAACGTAAAACCACCTTTCCTTTCATGAGCGTCTCTCTCTCTCTCTTTCTCTCTCTCTCTCTTTCTCTCTCTCTCTCTTTCTCTCTCTCTTTCTCTCTCTCTCTCACACTCTCTCTCTCTCTCTCTCTCTCTATATATATATATATAATATATATATATATATTTATAGTTGTATTTTTCTTACGAAAGATACAGACGACACAGAAGTGCTCAAGTTGAACCTGAGATGTTAGACAAATATAATAAATGGAATGGAGAAAGTTCAAATCAGGCAAACTACGACGAACATGTATTTATACGGATTTAATTTAAGATAAAGAATTCTCCAAAAAACATATATTGATATATTAAAAATACGTATAAGAATACATGTAAAAATATAAAAATATGAATATTAAAATATATATAGGAGTATATAAATATATGAATATACGAACATAGTAATGATATAATGAAGTATAGATAAAAATGTTTTTAAAAGAAGAATTAAAAATATAGTGAAAAGAAAACGATAGGCGTAAAAAATGTTTTAGGTTAAAAATTAGAAGAAAATATTCCTACGGCCGTTTCAGGGGTTCAATCCTCTGAGGAAAATGTGAATCAGAGAACGTCTCCTTCATCAGGGAATAAGTGATATATAGGGCAGAAATGCATTTAGCTCGTTGCCAAGATATGAGGTAACTGGAATCTTTTATGGAAGAAAAGATATATCTATGCATATAGACTTCCACCATTTGCATAGATAAATCTTGGCAACGCGCTGAATGCATTTCTACCGTAAACATCACTTTCTACTTGATGAAGGAGACGTTCTCTGAAAATGAATTTGAAGATTCACATTTTACTCAGAGGATTGAGCCCCTGAAACGGCCGTAGAAATATTTTTTTCTAATTTTTAACCTAAAACATTTTTTACGCCTATTATTTTCTTTTCACTATATTCTTAATTCTCATTTTCAGTACAAAGAAGGCGGCGAGCTGGCAGAATTGTTAGCACGCTGTACAAAATGCTTGGCGGCATTTCATCCGTTGTTACGTTCTGAATTCAAATTCCACCGAGGTCGACTTTGCCCTTCCTCTTTTCGGGGTCGATAAAATAGTACCAGTTGAACACTGGGGTCGATGTAATCAACTTACCCCACCCTCGAAATTACTGGCCTTGTGCAAAAATTTGAAATCAATATTTTGCAGTACAGGGGACGTTGTATATAAGTCTAGTTAGTATTATGTCACATGATAATTTAGCGCAGTTTGTTGAATGTAGATGGCGACATAAGTGACTGGCGAAAGTTTGGCGAACAAACTAAAGGTCAGCTAATGATGGACCTGATTTCCTCATCGCTAAATGAAATAATCCACAGAAACGAAATGGATGTCAATATCCTGTCACTGTTAACGCACTGTGTCTGGGGCTTCAGGTCAACCACTGACAGAACTGTGGAGCTCACTGTTGTTAAGTAGTAGCAACAGAATGGCGAATGTTACGAAGAAGAGCAAAAATTAAAATGTAAAAGTAAAAAAAAAATTAAAAAATGATAAAGTAAAAGTTGTTGGAAAAATTAAGATTTAAGACTTTGGAAGATTCTGTCTGAAATAAGATCGTAAATGAAAATTAATTCCTTCTGTTGCACTTGAAAAAAAAAACATTGAGAATACTCAAGAAAAAGTAAAACAACAAAAATATTGTGCAATTGTACGGTAAGATAGGCAGGATTTGAAGGAATAAAGATAACATCTTCTATCAGTAATAGCATTTTTATGAAAAATTCTAGTGACTTTTTTCGACAACAAAGCATTAGCGCTTGCAGACATACACACACACGCGCACACACACACACACACACACACACACACACACACACACACACACACACACACACATACACACACACAAACACACACACACACAGACACACAATCGTCGGCAGATGAAAATAACGAGGAAGACATAAATGGAGCGCCAGCTTTTTTTGGATGCAAAACTTGAAATAGCGAAGCTGCAGGCGTGCAGCAATTAGACGAATGAAAAAACAGCATGGCAGCATTATGCGTCAAAAATAGATGTTTTTTTCTATCTGAAGCTATCTCACAGACGTACGAAAGAGGGAAGTTAGCCTACCTATGCGGACACTTACTTGAGCTATTCAAAGAACAATTAGAGACATGCCTTGTTGTGGAGGTGTGCGGCTTGGTGGTTAGGGTGCTGCACTCATGATCGTAAGATTGTGGTTTCGATTCCTCGAACAGGCGATCTATTGTCCTTTTGAGCAAGACACTCTATTTCACGTTGCTGCAGTCTGCTCAACTGGCAAAAATGAATAATCCTGCTACAGACCGGCATCCCATCCAGGGGTTAAATATATATATATATTTATATATATAAGTTCAGCAAAAATTTAGATTCAAATGAATATGGTACTTAATTTAGATGCACCAGAATTTTGTATGGTGTTATCCATAGAAATACGTGGGGTGATTATAATCAAAATAAGCAACAAGAATGACTCCGGTAATTTGGTACGATCGTTTCGTACTACATCGTACGAAACGATCGTACCAAATTACCGGAGTCATTCTTGTTGCTTGCTTATTTTGA
>NC_043019.1:25871662-25884162 GCF_006345805.1 Octopus sinensis | reverse complement strand
TTACTCTTCTTCTATAAATATGGGTCTTGTGCCAATGTTAGAAATCAATATTACAAATATAATGTCTCTCTTTATACTCTGATTTCAAATTCCACCGAGGTGGACTTTGCCTTTCATCCATTCGGGGTCGATAAATTAAGTACCAGTTAAACACTGGGGTCGATGTAATCGACTGAGCCCCTACCCTATCCCAAACTGCTGGTCTTCCGCCAAAATTTGAAACCAATATTATAAATATAATGAAGAGCATGTGCAATAAGGTATCCTGCTCTGTCCTCTCTCTCTATCTTTTCAACCGCTACTACAATAGACTCTGCTCCTCCAATTGGCTAGTCTTGTATTTCCTCCACTCATGCACAGCTGGTTCGTTCGTCTTCCCACCAGTAGGCCACTGCATCACTACACTCAATCCTTCTTTTCAAGAATATCCTATCCCCCGCCCCCTGGAATTCCAGTACTGTCCATATTTGTTTTGTTCCTGCTGCAGTCAGCTTGGAATTATCAATGATAATGTCTGCCTCGCCTTTTTCGGAGCGCTGCATCCGAAGGCCGTGGACACAGCACCATCCCTACAGGCGAAACTATTAAGAAAGTCAGTAATTCTGGGGTTGGTATTCTGTAATTGGCGCAGCAGTAGGGTCCTAGATATACGAGTCTCAACTCCTAAAGACTCCTAAACGCAGTGGAATGATTACAGGTAAGTTAACCGCCATCAGTTCACCGTGAAGAAATTTCACCGCGAGGAAAGTTTACTGAGAAAATACATCTATAGTGAGGTATACTTGCCATCTCAGTATAGCTAACCACTAAGGGTGGGTGTTACTGTAGCTTGTAGCCCCAGGAGAACATCGTCTCCAGCTGGCTTTAGGCACACTTTCTGTGCCCTTATGGTATTTGCAAAGGGAGGTCACCCTTCCCTCGTCAACCTAAGTGATACGCACGGACTGCAGTTTCTAGGTATTGACATGTCTTCAGCGTACGACAATCACTGGTTTTCGATGAAAGGGGTCCCAATGCAAATATTTATATCGTTTTTCCAGAAACTTTTCGTCACTGATCTCGAAAAGCTGTATGCAAGCAATTATCACACCATTAACAATTAAAAACTATTTTATTGACCCCTCCTCACCAAACAGTAAATTGATTACAGTGAACTTACCGGACATGTAGTGGAATGGCAGCTGTTCCATACATACATACATGCATACATACATACATACATACATACATACATACATACTTACATACATACATACATACAAAGAAGTCGCACGTCTCTACCGCGACGTATCATCAGATGAAAAGATGAGCATATATGAACAGAAGACCATGCATGGATATGTTAGTAGGAAACTCCAAGATAATGGTAGCATTGATTATCAAAGCAGTCTATCATCGACCAATAACCGGATTGCTACCTCCCACTTTGAAAGGTATACATTTGCACTCCAAGGACAGGAAATATCAACCAAATACTTAATGCACAAAAGGGACAGAGATTCAAGAAAAACAGTAAACTGTGACAACCGATGCAGACTTTGTGGAGTTAATGCCGAAAATATCACCCACATCATAAGCAGTTGTCCGAAAATATCTTCACGGTATTATCTTCCGATGAGTCATGATGCTTTAACTAGGACACTATATAATGATATCCGCCGGAAGGATAACCCCGAGGACAAATAAATAAGAATCCACAGTATGATAGAAGCCATAGCCACTCATAATAATTGCGATCGCCCATAAGCACTAAGAGAGAACAATTGCGGTTGGACAGTTCTGTGTAATCTCCAAAATTTCTTTTCAGAAATCCGTTGTGAGATTGGCATTTAACAATCAGGCTCCATGACATTTTGGAAGATGCCCTTTGGAAACTTTTTTTTCCAGCATTAGTCCATACTCTTAATGAAGACGGCTCCACGCGAAGAGTTAAGTATTATGAGTGGCATCTAGTAAAATGTACAGAAGATGAAAAATTTTTATATAAGGCTGTTTATATAAGGCTGTTTCATAACGCTGAAACTAGTTCAAATTCACGTTAGATGGCTACATCAGTTGCAGTTAGAATGCAGCTGCGACTCTCTTTGTAACCATAAGGGGTCAATGTGAAGTTACCAGAGTAATGTGCGTTGTCAGCGTTGGATTTAATTGAACAATTCTTTTTTGACAACATTGAAATTAATTCCGTTTGTTTGGACTTGCTGCAGGGAGCCGTCAAGTCAAGCGGTTGGGAGATTTTATGGAATGAAGATAGCGTAAGTTTTCCTGCAAGGTGGGTGCACATTTTCACTAAAATCGCGACGTGAAGGTCTATTGTAATGAAAATCTCAAGAGTAGGTGGGTCGAGCGGAGAGGTAGATTGGAATACGTTCTACAGTTCACCAAACCAAATGCAAATATATCTTTCTTGTGGAAGCATTTAATAGATATCCCCTTAAGAAAACTGGCAATGGTGAATCAAATGAAATAACAACTGAAAGAGAATGTATCTACATAATAATTACAATGATTTGTGGTGATTGTAGTTACATTGTCTCACATAGTTAACATTTGGAGAAGAATCGCTTCTACGAATATCTGATGCAATGGACACATTATGCCATATGGAGCTGAGCCAAGGTGAGAGTATATATATATACATTGCGCCTTGTTGTACCACAACCTCTCTCTCTCTCTCTCCTCTCTCTCTCTATATATATATATATCTATATTATATACATATATATATATTATATATATATATTACATTAATATATATATATTATACATATATAATATATATGTATATATAATACATATTAGGGAATTAAATCCAAATTTACAGGGAAAAATCAGATTTAGGATTGAATCCAATTTTATTATACAATATATTATACATATACGCATATTATAATATATATATATAATATATATATATAATATATATATACAAATTGAGATAGGGGTTGTAAATGCAACCTCTATGGGATAACATATATCCAATATACTGTAGTGAAGTACCAAACAAAGTAGTAATACAAAAACTTAAGGATTGCGATGCAATCAATTCAGTTACTGTATTATATGGGCAAAAGTTAAATGATTTACCACAAATTACTAATACAAGATAAGAAAATGGAGAAATACATCTAAATCAAATATCAATTATCAGATAATACTCAATCACATACTTTATTAAACCACCCACATAGAGACTATAGGGTTAAATATAAAAAGCAGAACAAATCAGTGTACATAAAGGAATGTACATAAAAAAGTGTACATAAAAGAGTAATGTTGTTATAATACACTGGGGTACACTGATTTGTTTGCTTTTTTAGTTTAACCCTACAGTCTCTTATGTGGTGGTTTAATAAGTATGTGATTGAGTATATCTGATAATTGATATTTGATTTAGATGTATTTCTCCATTTTCTTATCTTGTATATATATATATATATATATATGAGTATATATCTATATATATATATATATATAATATATATATCTATATATATATATATATATATATATATTATATATATATATATATATATATATTATATTACAAAGTAAACTGCATGGTACCGCAGTGTGAAAATATTTAGGAAAGAGGATTTGAAACGCAGAGGTCTTTTAAAGATGTCAATTGACTTTACGGTTTCACTTTTTAAAAAGAGATTAAAAAAGCAAAATGTAAGTCTTGTGTAGCTTTGTGTCGTTAAAAATGGATATCATAGATGTTATTAAAATGTATTTTATTACATCTATGATAACCATTTTTTAACAAAAACAAAGGCTACACAAAGACTTACATTTTGCTTTTGATAATCTTTTCTTTAAAAAAGTGAAACTGGTCAAGTCAATAAACATCTTTGAAAGACCTCTGTATTTTCAAATTCTCTTCCCTATATATATATATATATATATATATATATATATACACACACATAGATACACGCACATATACACACACATGCACACATGAATACGCACACACACACACACATACACACATATACACATACATATTTAAAAATTAACATTTGGAAAAGTTATGAACCATAAATTTGAAACAAGATCAAAAGTTTTTTTTTTAAGTTGACTAGAAAAAGCAACTCTTGATATTTGTAATTTAAACTAAAGTTATTTTGTTTAAAGGTTAATTAGAACGAAATATGAAATGAATTATCTGTAATTAAGAATGTCAAATCATTTTGTTTTATTTTCTTCAAGAGTGAAGGATTTGTGAAAAAAGAAAAAAAAATGGAGAAAACAAAAACGAAACAAAAAAAATGATCACACACACACACCGACAAACACATATCGACAAACACATACCGACACACACACACAGACAGACACACAAACACACACAAAAAAAACTATAAATTGACTGAAAAAAAAAGAAAGAAAAGCAGACGATAACTAACTAGAGTGGAAAGTCGTAATCAGTTGGGGGAACAGAGTTATCATTGCCAATTGAGGAATGAAGATAATATTTGTAGTTCTTCACCAATATTTGGTAGATTGTGATTACGTTGCGTGTGGAATGGAATGGCTGAGGTTGTTTGATTTGATGAGTAGAATTGTCTGGAATTCTTTTACTTCAAAGCTTTATTTGATATCCTGTATTGGAATAAAAAAAAACAACTAATAAACTTATAATAAAAAAACCAAAATCAATTGATTGACTGATGGAAAAGTTTTTTGTAGATTTCTCTCTGATTGTGTATGAATGTGTGAGTGTGTCCGTGTGTGTGTGTGCGAGCGCGCATCTGTTAAACGAAAGAATCTTATGGAATAAAAAATGGAATAAAAAAAACTACAGACGACTTGTATTATATGGTTAAAGAATATTTAAATCGTCATATTAGGAAAATGTTATAAAATTTTGTGTGTAGTGACATTGTTTTTGAAGAAATAACCGGTTTCGTATTTTCTTTTCAAATTTCATTACCGATATATATATATATATAATATATATATATATACATATATATTTATATAGATACACACGCATACATACATAATACATACATACATACATACATACATACATACATACATACCTACATACATACATACTACAAACGGGAAGCTTTATGAAAATAAACAAAAGACGAAGGCAGGTAGAATACAAACAAAACATTGTATTAGTATGGCGCTCAGGATATAAATAAAACAAGTCTTTTACGTGCGACCTACGCTCTTCACAGAAAGATACACAGAGAAGAAACACAGAAAGGAAGGAGAGAAAAAAATGCGTGCAGAGGCTAGGAAACAACACAAACACACACATGCACATGTATAGATAGATAGGTATTTATACACATATAACGCACACACACACATAGAGAGAGAGAGGGCATGATCAAAACTTTATTCTTGAGAGGCAGAGACAGAGACGAGAGAGAGAGAAGAGAGAGGAGAGAGAGAGAGAGAGAGAGAGAGAGAGAGAAAGAGAGAGATCTGAGAGGAGAAACAGGGAGGTTTGCTGAGAGAAAGACAGTCAAAGGTAGAGATTGATTAAAAATATAGAACGAACCAAGAAACTTTTTTGTCATTGTTGTGTATAGAATGTCCAGTACACACTAAATAATTTCCGGAGAAACCGGAAATAGAAATATACGACGTATTCATTATCTTTGCCTCTTTGTGATGTGTCGTAGTTGTATGATGTTGGACTGAATAACAATTCCCTCTTTATTCACAGTTGTATTATGTTGCATTTAACTTTCTACCTTTTTTTACCGATTACTTGTTTCAGTCTTTTGACTGCGGCCAAGCTGGGGCACCGCTTTGAAACGTTTAGTGGAACAAATAGACCTCATTGCTTTTTGTTGGAGCCCGGTGCTTATTCTATCAACCGCCTTTGATGAACCGTTAGGTTACTGGAACATAAAAACCAGCATCCGTTCGCAAGTGGTGTTGGGAACAAAGATAAACAGAACGACGGGCTTCTTTCAGTTTCCGTCCACCAATCCACTCACAAGGTCCTGGTCGACTTGCGGTTATAGTTCAAGACACATGCACCAAGTGCCACGCAATGGGACTGAACCAGGAACCATGTGGTTGGGAAGTAAACGTATTACCAGACGGCCATACCTGTGCTGACGAATTTTTCATTTAAATAATTTATTAAGCGTTAATATACACACGTACGTACATGCACACACACACACTCACACACACGCACATACTCACACACACGCACACACGCATGCACACACACGCACACACGTACGCACACACTTACACACACAGACACGTATATATACACATATATACATACATGCACACACACACACACACACATGTGGTTGTAGAATCTGTTTGACTCACGAGTTCATGGGTCAGTCCCTGGTGGGTCTCTGCTCTCATTAACAGAGCGACATATTTGATGTCTGTAGAGGCCCAAACTAGACTGACAGTCATAGTGGTAGCGACTGTATTTGAAATCATTGTCGTCTGGCGTTGTCCCAGTACAGACGTGTCATCGTCTGCGCTCTTCTTTGGCACCAAACCTCTTCTTTAACCCTCGCCTATTTCCATTCTTTAGCGAAATCAATCACTTTCCCTGTCTTTCCAGTGTCTTCATGTCTCTCTCACAGACATCTTTAAAGCCTAATACCGTACCAGCTTTAATTTCTCTTGTCGGATCGCAGCCGTCCCCAAACCTTTATAAGCAGCTCTTGTGGTGACCATTCATTTGACTTGCAGCAAAATTTGCCCAACAACAGCTGTGTTGGTTGGAACAGAATGAAGAGGATGAATAACTGGACACGAGCCAAGACCACTTTGGCTGCAATTCAGTGTGGCCTTTTGGGGTAACTCTTATACTAGCTCCTAGTTTAAGTTTAATAATAAAATATATGCCCAGGACGAGGGGGCAGCCATCGGCGTTAGTATCGCTGGTGATGTGGCCAACCTTTTCATGGTATGGTGGGACAGAAGGCTTAAAGAACGCCTAACACAGAACTCCATACTCGTAAACATGTACTCTCGCTATGTTGATGATATCAACATAGTAGTAAAGGCACCCCCACAAGAGAGTAATGTTGATATAGTAATAGAAACTAATACTATGGAGAGCATCCAGCAAATAGCTAACTCCATCCACCAGAGTATTAAGGTCACAATAGACTACCCCACTAAACACCCCAACCATAGACTACCAGTACTAGACACCGAACCCTGGCTAGAAATTGTGAATAATAAAACCCAAATCCTTCATTCATACTATGCCAAACCTATGGCCTCAAAATACTTGATCCACCGGAACTCAGCCATTGCGGACAATGCCAAATTCAATATTAAAATGGCAGACCTCGTCAGAATAATGAGAAATGTGTCACGCATGTGCGAGCCTACAGAGTTAAAGAGACACATACAATATTTCATTCACCGCATGCAGTTCTCAGGTTACAGCCATAAAGAAAGGATCAGAGTATACAAAGGAGCCATTAAGAAATTTGATAATATATTATGTAATGATAGGAATGGGATTTTCCCACTCTATAGGAACAAGTCATGGAACACTATAGAAAGGACAAAAAAGAAAATAGGGAAGGCCAACTCTTGGTATGATAGCCATAAATACCAGAGTGTCATGTTCGTTGACACCACCCCTGAAGTGAACTGGCGTACCGCTTTAGAAGAACCCTAGACAAACTTAAGCTAAGAATTAAGGTGTTGAAAGCCAGGCAACCCTATCAAATCTATAATTGGTAGAACCTACCCTTTTAGTAGAACCCCCTGTACGGATAAGTACTGTACTGTATGTAGATTTAGCCCACAAACAAACTGTAAAGCCAGAAATGTAGTCTATAGTATAAAATGTATAGAGGGACGATGCAGTAACAAGACAACGGCATACGTAGGGGAAACGGCAAGAAGCATAGGAGAGCGGGTAATGGCATTGGGACAACTCAAGGAAGGTAAAAGCTCATCGATTCTGTACCAACACGCCGAACAGGAACACGGGGGATCAATCAATAACATAGAAATTAAAATATTATCCACACATAGATCAGATGCAACAATTAGACAAATTACAGAAGCTACACACATAATAGAAAATAAACATAGCCTGAATAGAAAAACTAGAATGGAGCACTAACACACACCACAACATATGACAATAGAGGATCCTGAAAACATTATAAGTACACAGATAAATAAACTAATAGAAATAAATAACTATATATATGTATATGTATATATATATAAATATATATATATATATATGTATTTTTTTTTTTCGATTCGATTTATTATTATTATTACTAGTATTGTTGTTATACATACAAGCATATGTAATGATAATAATGAGTGGATGTAAACGCATGAACAAAATAAGAATAAACAAAAACAACAAAAACAAAATACAAATTGCATGAACATATATAAACAGAAGATACAAATATTACAGGCATCCCCCACATACACACACTAAATAAACATAAACGCACATAGAGATATAAGCATGCGCAAATGAAGACATACAATAGAAATACAAAATGGCTGACGGTTAGTAAGGAGAGACATAAATAAGAAAAGAAGAAAACAAAGGACCACTGATGCGGTCACAGGGTTGACGAAAGAACTCTGGCCGAAATAAGATTAAGATTAATGTAAAAAATAAATAACACTGAAGCAAATAACACCAAATATACAGTGCGTGTGTTTTTATTGGCTAAACTGGCATATGAACATTCCGAAATATAACAATATATATATATATATATATTATAATATATATATTATATATAATATATATATATATATTATATATATATTAATATATATATTATATATATATAATATATATATATGTCATTATATATATATATATATATATTATATATATTATATATATATATTATATATTATATATTATATATAATATACATACATATGTGGAGGCGCAATGACCCAGGGTTAGGGCAGCGGACTCGCGATTGTAGGATCACGGTTCGATTCCCAGACCGGGCATTGTGAGTGTTAATTGAGCGTAAACACCTAAAGCTCCACGAGGCTCCGGCAGGGGGTGGTGTTGATCCCTGCCGTACTCTTTCGCCACAACTTTCTCTCACTCTTTCTTCTGTGGCCTGCTCGCTTAGCCCGCGGGGTGGCGCCATTTGAAGGCTAAAAACAATGCGAAGCGGATTGTGACCAGCGATGTTAAGCAACATCTGATAGCCTGGTCGGTCACGGTGATCACGGTGATATATACATATATATAAATGTACATATATAT
This sequence comes from Octopus sinensis, assembly GCF_006345805.1. Lineage (NCBI taxonomy): Eukaryota > Metazoa > Mollusca > Cephalopoda > Octopoda > Octopodidae > Octopus > Octopus sinensis. The sequence goes on along the minus strand of NC_043019.1, from coordinate 25,874,921 downwards.
GTATACATCTCTCTCTATATACATATATATAATATATATATATTATATATATATATATATATGAATATATATATACATATATATATAAATGTACATATATATTATATATAATAAAATATATATTATATATAATAATATATAATATATATATATATATATATCTATATATATATATAATATATATTATATATATATATATATTATTGTATTATATAAGGACACATATACATAAAGGCACACATACAACCACACACATATATATGAATACATACACACATATACATATACATCTGTTTTATGTAGTCAAAATTTAATTAGCAAGATAGTGTAAATGGTTTTCTTTTTTTTATTTTAGGTTAATGAATAATAAAAGACAGGAAGAAAATATTACATTTTTCTATAACTGTCATCAGATCTCTCTCGGCGGTCTATTTATCTTGAGTAATTGCTCGTTAATTATTCATTAACTTATTCTTTGCCACTTTGTGGCCTACCAGATAGCAAATTAATATTAGTAATGATAGGCATAACTATTAATAATACTAACACCGGTTTAATAAAACACCATTACTACATTTATAGGAGGGGGAGAACGAAGAGGCATAATCTATTATAATTCCATTCACATCTAGGACGCTTAACACAGAATATTAAATCAACAAGCTGTATCAGATTGATATTTTTGTTTATCGACCCAGTAATAAATACCAGTGGAGGCGCAACGGCCCAGTGGTTAGGGCAGCGGAGTCGCGGTCATAGGATCGCGGTTTCGATTCCCAGACCGGGCGTTGTGAGTGTTTATTGAGCGAAAACACCTAAAAGCTCCACGAGGCTCCGGCAGGGGATGGTGGTGATCCCTGCTCTACTCTTTCACCACAACTTTCTCTCACTCTTACTTCCTGTTTCTGTTGTACCTGTATTTAAAGGGCCGGCCTTGTCACTCTCTGTGTCACGCTGAATATTCCCGAGAACTACGTTAAGGGTGCACGTGTCTGTGGAGTACTCAGCCACTTACACGTTAATTACACGAGCAGGCTGTTCCGTTGATTCGGATCAACCGGAACCCTCATCGTCGTAACCGACGGAGTGCTTCCACAATAAATACCAGTAGTATGTGGGCATGCGCTGTAACAGCGTGCCGCCGCATCCACTGCTATTTCTAGCGAAAGGCATGTATGCCACTCAGGCGGCAACACTCTAACCCATGGGTCTGTTTTGGGTGCTTGTTTGCTGGTGAGGATTTTACAAAGTCGGATTGGAAACCCTGCCACTATTATAAGATGTTTGATCCACATATCTGGATCTCAAAGTCACTAACTATATACAAAATCTATCCTTTCGTAAAAACTTTCCTCGACACAGTATGGGGTTGTGGAACATGACATTGTTTTTCAACAACGAGAAAGGCTTGAATGTATCAGAGAATATCAAAATAAATCATGGAATATTCCAGAGCGATTCACTCTTCCCTTTTCTCTTCTGTCTTTCCCTCGTTACCTTGTCCCACGAGTTGGACAGAAAAACATTACGAGTACAAAATGTTTTATGCGATCTCATACTTGTTCTAGATGGATGACCTGAAATTATATGCAAAAGATGCAAAGGATCTGAAAGGGATATTTGTAGCTAAAATAATTCTGTGATGACATCAGTATAGAATTTGGCGTAGATAAGTGTACAAAAACTACATTCAAAGCGATAAACTGACAACTAAAACCTCAGCCAATTTTATTATGATACAACTATGAAGCGTCTGAATCAAGAAAACTGTTTTAAGTATCTTGTGGTAAACGAAGGGAAGGGGATTCAGCACGAGTCAAGGAAAGAGATCAGGATAATATATTCTAGACGTGACCGGATGATCCCGAATACTGAGCTGAACTTCCAGAATAGCGATGCAGCTATAAATTCCCTGGCGGTACCAGTTGTCCAGTATAGGCTCAATGTCATCAACTGGAAGGGCCAAGGACCAGATTTTGTTCAAGGGTACAAGTTAAAGAATTTTAGTAGCTTACATTGGATACTGAGGGAAGAACTTCAGGATTGCCTGAGCGGGGGAGTCGTATCTGATTGGATGGCTAGAGGGAGAAAAGTACCCTTTATGAAAGACAAAAGCAAGGGCAACATAGCTAGGAATTATCGGTTAATCACTTGCTTATAATTAGTGTGGAAGCTATCAGAAAGCATTTACGAGCACCTTGAAAGCCAGAATTTAGTGTCAGAACAGAAAGTTTGCAGAAAGAAGACTAGAGGAAAACACGATCTATTTGACATAGACAGGGCGGCTCTAAATGAAGTGAAATCTAGATAAAAAGAATTAACAATGACATGGATAGATTATAAAAAGCGTATGACATAATTCCACACTCAACGATAATTTAGGGTTAGGGTTAGGGTTAGAGTATATTCAGTATTGCAGAGAACATAAGAAAATTAATTGGCGTTAGCATGAAGAAATAGAAATAGGTCTCTAACGCTAAACCTAAACCTAACCCTAAGCCTAACCCTAACACAAACCCAAACCGTAACCCGAAAACACTAACCCTAACCATACCCTAAACCTAACCCTAACACTAACCCTAACCTTAACCCTAACTCTAACACTAACCATAACCCTAACCCTAACCCTAACACTAACCCTAACCCTAACCCTAACCCTAAGCCTAACCCTAAACCTAACCCTAACCCCAACTCCTAACCCCAAACCCCTAACCCTAACCCTAACCCTAACCCAAATCTTATCACTAAACCTAACCCTAACTCTAAGCCTCACCCTAAACCTGACCTAAAACCTAACCCTAACCCTAACCCTAACCCTAACCCCAACCCTAAACCTAAGACTAACCCTACACCTAACGCTAATCCTAACCCTAAACCTAAATCTAACCTTAACCCTAACCCTCAACCTAACTAAACCTAACCCTAATACTAACCCTAACTGTAAGCCTAACACTAAACCTAACCCTAATCCTATACCTAAACCTAAACCTAACCCTAAGCCTAACCCTAACATTAACCCTAACCATAACTCTAACCCGAACCCTAAAACTAAGCCTAGCCCTAAACCTAAACCTAAACCTAATCCTATCCCTAAGCTTAAACCTAACCCTAACCCTAACCCTAGCTCTAACCCTAACCCTAACCCTAAACAAACTCTAACCCTAACCCTGACCCTTACCCTAACCCCTAACCCTAACCCAAACCCTTACCCTAACCCCTATCCCTAACCCTAAACCTAACCCGAACCCTAACCTAACCA
>NC_043019.1:25864162-25866662 GCF_006345805.1 Octopus sinensis | reverse complement strand
GAAAAGTCATGTGACTCTTAGTCGGTACGCTGTTTATTCTTGACTGCCTTCTTATTCATGGTACTTGTTGGGTTGGAATATTTATTCGACTCGTTCTACTTGTTCTTGTTCTTCTTGTTCTTGTCCTTGTTGTTGTTGTTGTTGTGTTTTGTGTTGTTGTTGTTGATGATGTTGTTGTTATTCTTCTTCTTCATCTTTCTTCTTCTACTTCTTCGTCTTCTTCGTCTTCTTCTGCTTCAACTTCTTCGTCGTCGTCTTCTTCTTCTTTCTTCTTCTTCTTCTTCTTCTTCTTCTTCTTCTTCGTCATTGTCGTCGTCGTCATCGTTTGAAATGGACGAAGTGGTAGGGAGAGAGAAAGAGAGAAAGAGAGAAAGAGAGAGAGAGAGTGAGAGAATGTCATGTGTATAGTTACTCCCAAGTGCTCTTGGTTCGAATCAACCCAGCACCGACTGCATAAACAAGAGATTATTATTAAAGTAATGAACTGGCGGGATCGTTTGAGCCCAAAAAACCAAAGCAAAACAAAGAAACAAACAAAAACAAGAACTTTTGCATATTTGTTGCGTCTCTTTATGCTCTGAGTTCAAACTCCATCGTGATGGACTTTGCTTTCGGGAATGTACCAGTCAGTTACTGGTGTCAATATAATAGATGAATCCCCTGCCACCAAAATTTCAGGCCCCTGTGCCCATAGCAGAAAGGATAAAATAATAATAATAATAATAATAATTATTATTATTATTATTATTATTATTATTATTATTATTATTATTATTATTATATGTTTGACTTTTGCTTTACATTTGCACAGGCTGGCTTCAAATCTCACCCAGAGACCTCAAGAGACAACAAGTTGGAAGTTCATGTTGGTGTTATGCCTAGGGTGCCATATATTTGGTTTTGTACTTAGTGTTGTACTAGTGAATGCCTAAAAAAACCATACGAAAATTATGTTTGTTTTAAAACTTGAGATTACATAGAAAGTATTTTGCGTAGGATATGAGCAGTTCCCATTATTATTATTATTATTATTATTATTATTATATTATTATTATTATTATTATTATTATTATTATCTATGTTTGACTTGCTTTATGTCTGTACAAGTTGGCTCCAAGTCTCACCCAGAGACCTCAAGAGACAACAAGTTGGAAGTTCATGTTGGTGTTATGCCTAGGGTGCCATATATTTGGTTTTGTACTTAGTGTTGTACTAGTGAATGCCTAAAAAAACCATACGAAAATTATGTTTGTTTTAAAACTTGAGATTACATAGAAAGTATTTTGCGTAGGATATGAGCAGTTCCCATTATTATTATTATTATTATTATTATTATTATTATTATTATTATTATTATTATTATTATTATTATTATTATTATTATATTATTTTATGTTTGACTTTTGCTTTGTATTGGTACAAGTTGACTTCAAGTCTCAACCAGAGACCTCAACAGACAAGCAAGAAGTTCATGTTGGTGTTATGCGTAAGGTGTCATATATTTGGTTTTCCACAAAGTATTGTTTTGGAGAATGTTTAAGAAAACTTAAGAAAATTATGAGTTTGTTTTGAAATTTGAGATTATATAGTCAGTATTTTGCGTAGGATATGGGTAGTTCCCATGGGCACTATTTCTTGAATTTCTGCCATTTTTGGATTTCCTGGTATTTAAGAGAGGTAGGAATAAGCACACTAAGAGACATGATCAACTGGTTAATGTCAAATAACTGATAAGCAAATCTGTGGTATTGAGCAGAATATTTGCTGTAGCTCATCTCTTATACCAAAACAAAGCAATGTACATGATAACACTTCCAATCAGTTAAGATCAGAAACCACGAGAGCCACTGCCTAATAGTGCATCAGGGCACTTTTTCTTCTTCTTCTTGTTCTTCTTGTTCTTGTTCTTCTTGTTCTGTTGTTGTTGTTGTTGTTGTTGTTGTTGTTGTTGTTGTTCTTCTTCTTCTTCTTCTTCTTCTTCTTCTTCTTCTTCTTCTTCTTCTTCTTCTTCTTCTATGCCAGGACTTGTGCCTACAACAGAAAAAAAAAACAATAATTCTGCCGTGGTCTGCTTTACCTTTCATTTCTTTCGGGGGTGGGTGGGTCGATATAATAAATACCAGTTGCCTACTGGTGCTGATGTAATCAATTTTACCTCCCAAGCTGGCCTTGTACTAACATTCAAAGGAAAATATTGCAAAGCCAATTAATTGACTCCAGGGCTGGAGGCGTTCCATTGCCACAATTTCATATTTCTAATGCTTTCATTGATGATGTATCGTATGTGTTTCCTAAGTTTCTCAATCAAAATAACCACCTGATTTATTGGATTTCACAGTCTTCCAGTTCAGTTATATACTGAAATTTCTTATCGAGTTTAAAGTCCTGTGTGATAATTTCGATTTATATTTATTGCTATGACAGCTGCTTGTGGTAACTGTCTATATTATTAATAACAAGCTGTAAGCTACGTTCTTTGACTTCGACTCTCTGTGCAAAG
>NC_043019.1:25836662-25851662 GCF_006345805.1 Octopus sinensis | reverse complement strand
CACACACATACATATATATATATATACATATATACGACAGGCTTCTTTCAGTTTCCGTCTACCAAATCTACTCACAAGGCATTGGTCGGCCCGAGGCTATAGCAGAAGACACTTGCCCAAGGTGCCATTTAATTATGAAAAGTATGATAGGATTTTAAAACACTGAATGGCTATGAGGGTCCGTACAAGTGACGTAGGGATCAAAGGGTTTCACTGGAAAAATTTAGTTGAGAACCCCTTCCCTATATAGTCACTGAAAAGTAATCCTGCTAAGCACAGCAGACATTCTACACAAGGTGCTCCCATTTCAGAAGCAAAACTTAAATACAAAATTATGTAGATTCTATTTGATCTGTACAAGTCATTTAGTCAAGCATACTCCGAACATTGAGAACCTTTTATAGCTATTGAAGTCTGGAACCTATTGTACTTTTATTCGGCTTTATTTCTGAATACTCAAATTCCGTGTCTCTTCTATTCTGTAATAAATACAGCTTGTTTATATTAAATTTCTCCGACATTTGTGTTTACATAAAATGTCGGTATCGTTTGTGCCGTTGAAGAGAATATTTAGTCATTTTCAATTACTTTATCACCTAGGAAACGGAAACGTGAAATTTGCATTGCCATCATTTCGTAGTTTATGAGGAGAATCCGCACAATAGGCAGGTGGTTTTGCTATCGAAAACAACGAGGGAGGGAGAGAGAGGGAATTTTATTAATAAATAATAATTTATATTTCGGAAAGGAAGAGAGAGAGAGAGAGAGAGAGAGAGAGAGAGAGAGAGAGAGAGAGAGAGAGGGAGAGGGAGAGAGAGAGAATTTTCTAGAGCTCTGCTAAAGGTAATACAGCTGCTGTTATTGCTGCTGCTGCTGCTACTACTACTACTACTACTACTACTACTACTACTACTACTACTGCTACTGGTGCTGCTGCCAATATTAGAAATCACCACTCACATCATCATCGTCGTCGTCGATATCATCATCATCATCATCATCATCATCATCATCATCATCATCATCATCATCATCATCATCATCACCATCATCATCAATATTATTATTATTATGCAAAAGCTATTACATGCTGTTTTAATTAGCAGAGATGTTATCCTAAAGCTTTGGCTAGAACAAGTTTCCTCAAATATCAACAACCTTTCCCAGGGTTTTTTTTGCAGAATAAGGGATGACACATTTCTGCAAGTCAGCCGTGTGGATCTCAGTTCTAGTACCCAACAGCCTCTCAGGTAGCAATTCGGGTGCTATGTAAAGTAAACCAGTTACTCCAGGAACATATTCTTACTCTTGTCGTCCATAATCCCTTTAGCTCGCTTAATCCTAATATTTCTCTATTTTCTCAATTTCCTTGATATTTACTTCCCCGTCGTATGAGATTGCAAAGTCTATGGTCTTACGATGATTGTTTTTTTTTCCTGTCCTCTACAATCATATACGGTTCTCTTGTTTTTATAGTAAACTCCAAAATCATTATTCACCATCACAGCCTCTGCCGTGTGTTTATATCATTTTCCCTTCACTTCAAATCCACAAACTTGGTTAACATACTAATGTATTCTTTTACCGACACAGTTATACCTGCGTTTATAATCTTTTTGTGCTAGCTTACTGCACTCACTTAGAAACTGGTTCATGCTTTTGTTCCCCTTTCCACATTTTCTTCTTTCGCGCAGTGACTGAGATTGACAAGTTTACCTTTGAACCCGTGGAAGACACACGAGATGACGAAATATTGTTCATTTGAAAACAATGGCACTCTTCTTTATTTGCTTCTATTATTATTATTATTATTATTATTATTATTATATTATTATTATTATTATTATTATTATTATTATTATTATTATTATTATTATTATTATTCGGTAGTTTTATTGTTATTGTGTGCTTTCACTTCACTACCGAGTGCAGCTCTGTGTGCCTTGGGTATGTACTGTGGTTTGTTGTGATGCTCTGATGGTTACTGTATTGAAAGTGTTTTGCGTAGAATGTGTGCAGTACCTAGTAGTGCTATTTTCTGTATGTTATATATATTTGTAAGTCCTGGTGTTTTTGTTATGTATTAGTCTGAATATATTTTATCATACCTAATGCGCCTACTATGATAGGAATTGTTTCTGTTTTTAGATTCCACATTTGAGTTACCTCTATTTCCAGGTCTTTCTATAGATTCTGAATACAGGCGTAGTATGGTTGATTGGTTAAGAAGTTCACTTCGCAAGTGATGAAGTTCCGGGTTCGAACTCTGCGCGACACTGGGCAAATGTTATTTTCTAAAGCCTCACAAAGGTGACCTCATAAGGTCGACTCTTGACCTCACAAAAGTTGACTCCAATTAGCAGATTAGATAATTACTTTATATCCCACATGTCGTTACTATATATGTAAATTCAAGGCGGCGAGCTAGCAGAATCGTTAGCACGCCGGACAAAATACTTAGTGGCATATCGTCCATCTTTTACGATTTCGCCATTCATTCTTTCGGGGTCGATGAAATAACTACCAGTTGATCACTGGGGTCAATGTAATCGACTGACCAACTCCAACAAAATCCCAGACCTTGTGCCTATAACAGAAAGGGTATTTATATATGTCAACGTAAGGCGACGGGCTGGCATTTCGACCGTTTTTGAGCCGAGAGTACAAATTCCGTCGAGGCCGCATTCTTTCGGGGTCGATAAAATAAGTACCAAGCTGGATACCAGACTCAACGCAACTGACTTAACTACCAATCCTAAAACTGCAGTTCCTGTGCCAAAATTTAGAACCATTATATACATTAATATAATTTCTCTTTCTCTTTTTCTCTTTTTACTTGTTTCAGTCATTTGACTGCGGCCATGCTGAAGCACCGCCTTTAGTCGAGCAAATCGACCCCAGGACTTATTCTTTGTAAGCCTAGTACTTATTCTATCGGTTCTCTTTTGCCGGACCGCTAAGTTACGGGGACGTAGACACACCAGTATCGGTTGTCAAGCGATGTTGGGAGGACAAACAGACATACAAACACACACATATATATATACATATATACGACGGGCTTCTTTCAGTTTCCGTCTACTAAATCCACTCACAAGGCTTTGGTCGGCCCGAGGCTATAGTAGAAGCCACTTGCCCAAGGTGCCACGCAGTGGGTCTGAACCAGGAATCATGTGGTTCATAAGCAAGCTACTTACCACACAGCCACTCCTACTTGACATACAATAAATTTTGGCAATAGCATGAAGTTAAAAAATAAAGGGGGGGGGGAAGGGGCAGAAACAAACAAAAACGAACCAAACGCGTCCGTTTATAAATCAAAGTGTGGAGGGGATGATGTTGGTGGTGCTGGTGGTAGTGGTGGTGGTGGGGGCTAAAACTTTATTCGTTGGAACGGGGATTTGTGTTGGAATACCATAACATGAGTTTAATGCGAGGAGGCTAACTATCAAATACAATTTGTGCATCAGAAGCGGTGTCCTGTCAAAGGTGAACTCCTTTAAAAATTCATCCTCGTACTGTTAACGGCCATTAAAATGTAAAAAGAAAAATCTGCGCAAAGGAATGAAGAGGGCAGATCAAAGAATTATACACAGTATAGTGTGAATGCGTATTATAGTGGTGGTGGTGGTGGTGGAGGGAGTCGCTGTCGTTGTCATCACTGTCATTGCCATCACCGTCGTCGTCGTCGTCGTCGCAGTCATCGCCGTTGTCGCCGCTGCCGCCGCCGTCAGTGTCATTTCCGCTACCAGCGCCGCCACATTCGTTATACTCGTCGTCGTCGTTGTCGCTGCCGCCGCTGCCGCCGCTGCCGCCGCTGCCGCCGCTGCCGCCGCTGCCGCCGCTGCCGCCGCTGCCGCCGCTGCCGCCGCTGCCGCCGCTGCCGCCGCTGCCGCCGCTGCGCCGCTGCCGCCGCTGCCGCCGCTGCCGCCGCTGCCGCCGCTGCCGCCGCTGCCGCCGCTGCCGCCGCTGCCGCCGCTGCCGCCGCTGCCACCGCTGCCGCCACCTCTGCCACTACTATTGAGCAAAACACTTCATTTCGCATTGCTTGAGTTCACTCAGTTGTAGAAATGAACTGCAACGTCACTTGTGTCCAACTGTAATCGACTTTTGTCTTTCTCTTGGATAACATTGGTGATGTGGAGATGTGGAGGCTGGTATGCATGGGTGACTGCTGGTCTTTCTTAAACAACCATGACCGGTTTTGTGCCTCGGAGGGGAACTTTCTAGATGAAATCCTTTGGTTATACATGACCTAAGAGCGTCTTGACCCTTTACCACACGTAGTTATGCCAAATGACAAAAAATACGAAACAAACTACAATGGCAAAAAGTACAACACTAAATCAAAATACACAAATGTACAAGAAGGGAATAAATATTAAAGAGAATAACTAATTGAAGAAAATGTGCCAAAAGCTCAAATAAGTGATTTGGAAGACGGTGGCAGCCACAAGAACAGCAATACTAGCAGTAAGGGCTCTTATGCGATTCCAAATATTTCAGTCCGTTCTTGTATCTGCTGTGAGAAACCACAGCTGCCTTTAGTACGAAATAAACTGATGGGAACGTTTTTGACCCGTTACGGTTATAAGAAAAATATGGGTGGGAGGATTTGCAAACTCAACAGCATTTTTCTTTTTGTTACGGAGATAATCCAGGAGAAGGCAAACAACAATAAAATATATATTTCTGCTTACAGGTGAGATAATGATAACTTTATGGCAATTCTAAGTTCCTTGAAGTTTGTATTTTAGGCCCTGATATTTTTGTATTTTTTTTTCACATTCCTTGTCTCCCATTCTTGCATCAAACAGGCAGGCAATATCGATTAAGCAACACACTCTCTTTCTTTACTGAATACAGCAATATCTGTTTGTTCTATGTGCCCATCTGATTGAAGTTTCATATCTCATAATACCTTTACATGGTCATCTAAGGATGTTTCGTTTTATGCTCATACTATTTTCCCATATGTTTAAATCCATCTTTTTTTTTTTTTTACAGATTTGTCAATGTATGATTGTAGAAACTTTCTCATGTCTCTAGTTCTTATGGACTCTCTGGGCAAGCATTTTGCATTCAGAGACGACATGCACAACTGTCCTTTCTTTTGCTTCACATATTTTACATTTACATTCAGTTCATGTATTTTTCTGTTTATGTTCTCGTGGTACTCATTACTTGTTTCCGCGCAGTTAGAATCAATCCCTTTGTCACCTTCTGCAACATTCTCTTCTGTAGCCATTGAAATGAAAGTTTCCTCTTCGTATCGTTATATTCCAGCATCGATAATTTAAATTTTTCTCTCTATCACCAGCTAACGTATTTTCTCCTCTTTCTGCTATCAAAGACATTTTCTTGTTGCCAGTGACATACTTCCTTGATCCCTCTACATTTTATACTAACCAATCTCTTTTCTCCATTCTTTCTGTTGAAACACAATCTGTCAACATCTGCCTGTGGGTATAATGCCCTGTTAATTACTAGCATTTTCATCGGTTTTCTATCCGTGTTCTCAAGGAATTCCTTTATCCATTTGATGATGCCAGTGCTCTACCTGATGACAGCTACTGCTCTTGAGTTTATGTCAGTGATGGTATTAATGCCATTGAGTGTGGATTTTCGTAATCTCTTTATCTCTCGGAAATATTCATTGTTTTATTCTTAATACCACCGGTTTCATAAACTTCCAGATACTCATATTCATAATCTTTATCAATTTCACGTATCTCACTGCTCTTTTAAGATATTTTCCCTTTCTTCGTCACAAGAATTTCTACAGATGACATTACCAAATTCTATTCTGATGTCTTTGATATACCATGTCAACAAAATTGACAAAGCTTTTCAATTATCTCTCAATCTTACTGTATAAATTGAGATCTCGAGAAACACCAAGGAACAGTAAATGGTTAATAGTCTTTTGATCTCCTCCTCCTCCTCCTTGCTGTTTTTTGTTGTTGCTGCTGCTACTACTACTACTACTAATACTACTACTACTACTACTACGACTACTACTACTACACCACCACCACCACCACCACTACTACTACTACTACTACTACTACCACCACCACCACCACTACTACTACTACTACTACTACTACCACCACCACCACTACTACTACTACTACTACTACTACTACTACTACTACTACTACAGTTATCACGTTCATCGTCGTCGTCGTCGTCATCATCATCATCATCCTCCTCATCCTCATTGTTACACGCAGTCCAAAAATTAACAATACACTTAGCAGAGATGCTTTACTGAGATTTTGGTGACATAAGTCTAATCAAATCTTACCTTAAAATTTGTAGCAATGCGTCTGTAAGTAGTAGTGCAAGTAATAGTAGTAGTAGTAGTAGTAGAAGTAGTTGTTGTAGTAGTCGTAGTGGTAGTAGCCGTAGTAGTAGTAGCCGCAGTAGTAGTAGTTGTAGTAATAGTAGTTTTAGTAGTAGTTGTAGTAGTAGTAGTGCTAGTAGTAATTGTACCAGTAGTACTGGTAGTGGTAGTAGTAATTGTAGTAGTTGTAGTGGTAGTGGTAGCAGTAATTGTAGTAGTAGTAGTAGTAGGAGGAGGAGCAGTTGTAATTTTGGTAGTAGTAGTAGTAGTAGTATTAGTTGTCGTAGAGTAGTAGTAGTAGTAGTAGTTGTAGTGGCGGTGGCGGCGGTGCTGGTAGTAGTGACAGAAATCGTAGTGGTAGTTGTAGTAGTAATAGTAGTCGAAGTACTAATAGTAACGGTATCATTATTACTATCATTATTATTATTATTATTATTATTATTATTATTATTATTATTATTATTATTATTATTATTATTATTATTATTAGTAGTAGTAGTAGTAGTAGTAGCAGCAGCAGCAGCAGCTGAAGTGTCATTACAGTAGACACCACTGAGTGACAATAATGTGTGACGTGATTGAGAAGAGACGAGGTTACGCTAACATCGCAGTGTTGTATGTCTGCTTGCGCATTCATCGATCGATCTTGTACGACACGATTGGTTGGTAACGTATGTGTATATGCATGCATGCGCGCATGCGTGTGCGTGCGCGTGTGTATGTGTGTGTGTGTGGGGGGGGGTGAGTCTCTCGACTCATCCACGTGAGGTGGTTACGTGTAGATAAACTACTGATGAATTGTACTTATGAACTGGTCAATGTCTAGGCGGGAGCTCTGACTGCTAGAAATAGCAGTAGCATTTATATTTTACTCTTTTGAAAATAAGTCGAAAGATAAATTGAGCGAGAATTATACCCAGGGGCGAAATAAATGACAAAAAAGGGTCAAAACTTGAGCGTCTATGAACATAGGACTGGGGTAGTTTAGAGCAGATGTGGAATTAATTACATCAGTAAAGAAGGAAGTATACATTGAATAATGTAGTCCTAGATACACCATGTCTGCAAAAAGAAAAGATGGCTGGTCACGGATGGCACGTCTTTGTGGGGTAGGTCTGCTGGAGTAGCGCAAACCCGGGGTACACAACAAAATCGAGGTGGTATTGTGCTGGTTTCGAATTTTGGCACAAAGCCAGCAATTTGGAAAGAAAGGGTAAGTCGATTGTAGCAACTCGTGACCGACTGGCAACTTATTTTATCAGTCTCCACGTGATGAACGGCAAAGTGGACCTCGACGAAAATTGAGCTCAGAACATGAAAAACTGATGAAATGCTGCTTGCCAGTTCGCCGCCCTTTTCCTGGTAGCACATCTTTTATCTTACACTTGTTTCAGCATTTAGACTGCAGCCATGCTGGGGCACCGCCTCGAAGAATTTCAGCCAATCGAATCGATCCAATACTTTTTCAAAGCCTGGTACTTATACCATCGGTTTCTTCTGCCGAACCACTAGGTTACGGGGATGTAAACACACCAACACCGCTTGTCAAGCGATGGTGGGAGACAATCATAGACACAAAGACAGACAGAAAAACACACACACATATACGACGTGCTTCTTTCAGTTTCCGTCTACTAAATCCACTCATAAGGCTTTGGTCGGCCAGAGTAGAAGACACATGCCCAAGGTGCCGATCAGTGGGACTGAACCCGGAACAATGTGGTTTGGAAGTAAAAACTTTTTACCATACGGCCACACTTGCGCCTACATTGAATAATGATATATTAGACACTGTGTCTGGAAATAGAAAGGATGGTCACGAATGGAGGGACTTTGATTACAAGTCTCTTGGAGGATAGAGGTTGACCAAGACGCAAACGAGTCCATAAATGAATAAATGATGTCCCACCCAGCTAGAAATAGCAGCCAATCGTTACCAAAGCCATATCCTACTGTTGTAAAGGGGACATAGTGGAACCTTTAGTCCAAGGTAAGTATTTTTGAAGAAATAATACGAGATGGTCATGGTAGGGCTGGCTTTGATTACACGACTCTTGGAATAGTGCAAATTTTTGTCAAAACAATATCGGTAAAGAAGAACACGTTACAGAGTTATAATCTTAGATACATGATGTCTGAAATATGGTTGCGACCATGCTGGGGCACCGGCTTAAAGGGTTTAATGGAACAAATGAACGCCACTACATATTTCTAAGTCTGGTGCTTATTTTATTTGACTAAATGGCAGTGCCCCAGCATGGCCGCAATCAAATGACTGAAACACGTAAAAAAATGAAAAAGAGAGTGTATATATATATATATATATATATATATATATATATATATTTCTATATATGTGTACGTGCTTGTGTGTGTACATATGTATATGAGTGTGTATTTGTATGTATGTGTTGCGTGTATGTGTGTAGAGGGGTAGGTAGATGGGTAACAAATGTATGTATGAAACGATAGGCAGTGAGTCGTATACTATATCATAACTTTCGGACCGAAACATGTGTATAACATTAGCACACACACACGCACGCGCGCGCGCGCACACACACACACACACACACACACACACACACACACACACACACACACACACACACACACCACACGGATACATGCAAACAAACAGAAATACGTAGACCAAAATATGGAAATGAAAAGAATGTTAAACTAGAAAGCAATGGTGAATTTCGCCTTGATCTTGGAAATCAATCATGTTTTTGTAAAGATCAACCAATTCCACTCCATTTCCGATAAAGCTAAAACATAATTCTGAAACATTCTCTAAGCATAATTGTTGTGTTCTTTGAGAATTCTTTGTTATTGTTGCTGCTGCTGTTGTTGTTCTCTCATTGTCGTGGTTATTGTTGTTGTTGTTGTTGTTACTGTTACTACGTCTGCTGTTGCTGTTGCTGTTACTGCTGTATCTGTTTTTGTTATTGTCGTCGCCATTGTTTTTAGCTCCAAGTTAAATCTGATTGAGTAGACCTACGATCAAAGGAATTCTAGCTGTGACTATTCATCTTCATTTCTCAAACTTAAAGTAACTTGGACTTTATTATCCAGTCTGTCCTTCCTTTATCTTAGGCGACTGAAGATCATTCAAAAGTGTACTGTTATTTCGAGCGTAACTTCGTTCTCTTTCTCATAGATGTTCTTGGGGCTGTCGTCTGGTTTCAGTGACTTTCCTGTAATCAACAACTGATTAACTGATTGCTAATCAAATTAACTGATTGCTAATCAAATTCGCAGGTATAGTTTAGTTACAACTACTCTATCTAGTGTGTTGTCTTTCAAAATTTGTAGCAAAATGTAATTTCAACAAGATTTGGCTGTTATTTCTACGGTTAGTGTGAAAATCAACAGCCTGTCGTTATAGGCGCAGGTGTTGCTATGTTGCAAGAAGCTTGCTTCCCAACCACGTGGTTTCAGGTTTTGTTCCACTGCATGGCACCTTGGGTGTCTCTTACCACAGCCTCGGGTCGACCAAAGCCTTGCGGATGGATTTGGTGGACGGAAACTGAAATAAACCCATCGTGTGTGTGTGTGTGTGTCTGTGTGTGTGTATATATATATGTGTGTGTGTGTGTGTGTGTGTATGTGTGTGTGTATGTATATATGTGTGTGTGTGCCTTTGTGTTTGTGCTTGTCCCCCTTCCCCCTTTAGAATCGGTGTTAGTGTGTTTACGTCCTCGTAACTCAGCGGTTCGGTAAAAGAACCCGACGAAATAAATACTACAATTAAAAAAAGAAAATTTAGTACTGGGTTCTTTTCATTCGACTAAAAATTGTGCAAAGCGGTACTCCAGCATGGCTGCAGTCTAATGACTGAGACGAGTAGAAGATTAAAGATAGATGTGCACGGCTAACAGCGAGAATCGAAACGGTGACTCACATATTCGTTCTGAATATGCTTCGGCAGGTTTCAATGTCAGTCTGCTAGTCACTGTTGCATTTCGTCATGCGCTAATGACTCGAGTGTGCTATGAGCACAGATACGTCTGAATAGAGAAGTCGTTCTCCTGTGACAATATACAGCAGTGATTAGCATATTTACATTCGAACCTGCTGGAACGTGTTAAGAGTGAGTGTGCAACTCATCGCTTTGGTTCTCGCTGTTCAGCGTGTGTATGACGATTTATTATCGATTGGGAATGGAAGCACTCCGTCGGTTACGACGATGAGGGTTCCGATTGATCCGATCAACGGAACAGCCTGCTCGTGAAATTAACGTGTAAGTGGCTGAGCACTCCACAGACACGTGTACCCTTAACGCAGTTCTCGGGGATATTCAGCGTGACACAGAGAGTGACAAGGCCGCCCTTTGAAATACAGGTACAACAGAAACAGGAAGAAAGAGTGAGAGAAAGTTGTGGTGAAAGAGCACAGCAGGGATCACCACCATCCCCTGCCGGAGCCTCGTGGAGCTTTAGGTGTTTTCGCTCAATAAACACTCACAACGCCCGGTCTAGGAATCGAAACCGCGATCCTACGACCGCGAGTCCGCTGCCCTAACCACTGGGCCATTGCGCCTCCACATTATCGATTGACATATATTGGCAAGAACTTGGAAATAATTTGTTTTCTGAAGTTATAAACGAGAGCCACGAACTCTTGTTAGGTTCATTGGTCTGATATAGCTTTGGCTGAGGAGACACAACAATGTCAAAGCACCGGGTGTTCCAAAGTCTCCTTACGCTAATGAATCGAGTGTGTTGTGAATATATATTCGTCTGAAAGAAGTTGCTCGCCAATAATTAGCATTTTTACGTTCGAATTTACCGGAACCTATAAAGAATGAATATACATGTAACCAGAGACGATTTATATTTCACCCTTTAGTCAGGGAGAGAAGGACAGATCTGTCGTCCTTTTATTTCGTCAGGGTGGCCAAGATAGGTGTAAGGAAAGGAGGAAGTTATCCCTCAAGCCAGAGACATAAATTTGAATGCTTGTAACAAGATGAATCCTGCAAAAGTCATCCAAGGTGCAAAAGGCGATATCAATGCGAGTAAGAGGTTCTATCTACACGGGAAAACTCAGGCTGCCGAAGCAAATACCACAAGTCATCACATTAACAATTCCTGTAATCCATCTCCCTTTGGACCGGTACTTTATTTTCTCGACCTCAGCCGGTTAAAATGTAAAATTGACCACGACTAGATTTGATCCCAAGCTGCAGAGAGTCGAAACAAATACTTCTCTCACGTCTGTGCTAATTAATGACAAAGCTAAGTCAGTCTTTTTTTGGAAATATTTATTTCACGTCGTAGTATGTCCCCGTTAGAAAACCTTACACAACTAGTCGTTTTTTAACTAATGGATATTGCTGTTGTTGTTGCTATTTAGCTCGTGTCAGAACTACAGAACCATGTCAGAACCAGGAATACTCATGGCTTGACCATCTTATCAATTGCATATATCGAAGACTACGTTGTCCAACATGTCATCGTATTTTAAAGCCGCTGTGGTGTCATAATCGAATCTGCTGGCTATTTCTAGCAGGTCAAGCGACCACATATATGCTCCCTCCGCATTCGTTATTAATAGTTTTACAAGACATATTTTGTTTCTTGGTCAATTAATTATATGCGAAGTACAATTGAAATTACACTCCACCCCAGAAAAAAGACAGCAAAGAAATATCACCGCTATATTAATTTTACCTTTAAAACCCTGTTATTATTTGCAATATTTACTTAAATTTGAATACCACGCATTAGTATATTTGTAAGAGGCAAAAAAGAACATTTTTGTCAGAAAATACCGAATTTTTGGTATATACGTTGACGTAATCTATACAGTAAACGTTCTATAAACATTCAAAGATCATCATTATCTTTCTAATTCCTGCTACATTTCACATGGAACTTTTGGTTCTCCAAATTCGTCTTGGTGTATAAGTCGACCAACCTCTTGGCTGTAAATTTTTATCTGAAAATTTTGACTTGTATACTGGAAAATACGATAAGCACATATATAAAATGGAAGAGTACATTCTGAAAGAGATTTAAGCTGCTATTTCTAACTGGTCTAGCGACCGTGAAGCGGTTTCCTTTATTAGCTCATGCATACATATAATATTTTATGACATATAAGTCAACATAGTATATTGTGTAAACATGTGGTGTAAATATTCAAATATTCAAAAAGATATTACTATCTTTCCAAATCCTGTTGCATTTCATATGAAAGTTTTGATCCTCCAAATTCCTCTTTCTGTAGAAGTCAACTTAGCTTTTATGGGTGTAAATTTTAGGCAGAAAACTTCGACTTGTATACCGGAAAATATATAATCAACTTTACCTTCAGCCGCCATCTTTTACAACTATTTTTATTTTAAATGTTTGCTGGAAAAGTAAGAAATTCACTTGGGAAACTTCAAGGTAATTTCCCCAGGAAATTTGGCTTTCGAATGTTCTGTAAATATTCTGATAAAGGTTGGTTTAAGATATATAGTTGTCTTTTTAATGCCCTCTACATTATAGATATTAACATGAACTTAATATCTATTCTTTGTAATGGGGAAGGTATTTCTCTTTTGTTCCTAAAAAAATCCATTTTTCTTACACGAACAAGTGTAAAAAGAAACAAAAGTGTAGAGTTACATAGTTTTCCCTCCATCAATATTTCTTCAAATTCGTAGAAGATTATGTTTAACTGAAAAGGTCTGAATGAGACCAAAACGTAACTCAATTTGTTTCTGAAGCCATTAGTTTTATCGCCTTCTTTTAGATCATCTATATGTCTCTCATCAAATAAACTACCACTGCTCCTTTCCTGTGCTATGAGATTACTCTTATTAGTAAGAACTGTATTTTCATTGTTATCTCTGCTGCTATTTTCCATGACCCGTCTTTGGATAGCTTCGAGCTCTACTTCTGTGAACCAACATTTTCTTATTCATCACAGTCTCTGTTCGGTGGGTTGAAACAATCCCTTTTCTCTCCAATGATCATACATACGTTATCGGTAACGCCTAATTTGAGTACCATTTTCATCTATCGGGTTGCTCAGGTAGTAACACTCCATGATCACAGCATTAATTTGCTTGCTACATCTACGCCGTGTGTGGTGGTCCCTTTCTGGATATCGACAGGCTGGAGCCGGACCAGAATCTCTGAGCCTTCCGGGTGTAACACTGTCACCATCACTGGCTTCAGTTTCATTACCACCGTTATTTATATTTTGTTATTTCATTGTCACTCATATGAGGTAATGATAATCAGGTTGCGCAATTACCGGTGTTTTTATTGTGACGCAATCACTAGATGTATATTATTATTATTATTATTGTAGTTGTTATTATTGTGATTGTTATTGTTGTTGTTATTATTATTATTATTATTATTATTATTATTATCATCATTTTTGTTGTTGTTATTATCACTATTACCATTTCCTCTGCTTAATTATTTCTAATTAGCCTTTAATGCCACATGCATTAAATACATTATTTAACAACTTTTAGGATACAATATTCATAGGATACATCTTTCACAAGTCTAATGATATATAAGCGTGCAGCAGGTTGTATGATTCATAGGCATTACAAACGAACATTAATAATCCTTGAGAGTCTTACTTAAAACCTATAAGTTCACTTAATTCATTTACATAGGCACCTTAAAGATCTCTTTTTTTGTTTTACCCACAGTTTCATATTTCACGACTCATTGGTTAACACTGTCACATGCTTTATAATTCATAATGCTGTATCTATATATTTCATGACTCGTATCACAGCTACTATGTTTCACAATTATGTTTACAATAATTCGAAACTGAGTGGAACAGTCTGCAAGGATGTTATTAAAGGAAATGTAATTCTGAAAATCAATAGTGCTTCTTTAAATGGCTACAATTTCTGGTCTGCTGATAAAACACCACAAGAATTCAGGGCGGAAATGTTCTATATCAGTTACAATAAAGTGAGATTCAGGAAACTTCATGAAACCGTGTCTGTAAATTACGTCTGTAAACCTGAAATGATTCATAATTACTTCTCGTGCGATCAGACTTCACACCGTAGACATAGTTATTTAAATAAATAGACTTAGCTGCCATTCCAATTTCCCTCTATTAGTTCGGTTTGATTTGGTTATATTTTGCAGACGTGGTTCTTGCTTTTCTCCCCTTTAACCCCCACCTATTTCACTTTGTTCTACAAACATCCTTCTTATTTCAACACCCTTTCCACACGTTTTACATACATACATATATATACATACATACATACATACATACATACATACGCACACGCATACATATACACATACATACATACATACATACTTACATACATACATACTTACATACATACATACATACATACATACATACATACATACACACACACACACATACATACATACATACATACATACATACACACACACATACATACATACATACATACATACATACATACATACATACAAGAGAATACCTGTGCTGAACTATTGGGAAATTTGCAGTTTCTCTATCCAGATTACAAGTTCAGGTTCATACCTAGAATTATTGGGGCACTGGGATATGTAACACATTGCCTAAATACCAACCTTGAGAAATTACGCTTCTCAAAACCAGAAAGGAGAAAGTAAATTCGGAGACTACAGATTCAATCCATCACTGGAACT
>NC_043019.1:25824162-25831662 GCF_006345805.1 Octopus sinensis | reverse complement strand
ATACCATAGATAATAATACATTTACAATTAAATTTAAATACTACGGGGCCTGGAAAGAGGGTGAGGCTTGGCTGGAGAGTTTCACGTTTTGTTGAACACACCTCGGTAATGATGTTTCATTCGCCAATCAATAGACAAATATCAGCTATTATATAAAGCCGACAGAAATTAGGTCAGCACCGTAGTGGATAGCTTAATTTACATATTCGTACTTTTCGCCACTAATTAAACAATATATATTTTTTTCATACACAATACAACATAAATCAGAAGAACCGAATTACATTTTAAAGACTTTAATGCCTCCCTGTGAGTTAAATGAGAATGTAAATCCATTCTTTCTTTAATATTAATCTTATTCTTCAATGTTTTGAGATCAAATACTACTGTTTGACTTTCACAAAAGTACGTTGTAGTTTTATGCCGTCTACTTTCCTCTCTCTGTTTCTCTCTCTCTCTTGTTTTTTATTTTCCGTCTATCTTAATGTCTCTTCATCCCCTCTCTCCCCACTCCTCTCTCTCTCTCTCCCCTCTCCTCTCTCTCTGTCTATTTATCTATCTACCTACCAACATACTTACCTACTAACCTGTCTATCTTTCTGCCTGTCTATCCCTCTATCTGTCTAGTTGTGTGCTTGCTTAATAAGATGCTGGACCACCAACAAATAAAGGATATTAAGACACCAGGTATTGCGTCAAAAATATCGCAAAAATATAGCCCTTCATTGCTACTACGGGAAATTATTGCTCTGTTTTATGAGTTTCCACTTTACAAACGATCTCTGGGAACAAATTAACTTGTATGTTGAGCCATTACTGTTTACAGGGTGACCCAAAAGTAGGTTTACAGTTATTCAACTATCTGTCTAGTTGTGTGCGTGTGTGTGTGTGTATAAATACATGTGTGATTTCTTTCAGTGAATCTCTCAGTATTCTTGGTAAAGAAACGAAATGAGCCAATTATGACCGCTGCCAGCTATCAGCTTTTATCATCGTCCTTGCTTAATAAGATGGTGGACCACCAACAAATAAAGGATATTAAGACACCAGGTATTGCGTCTTCTAGCTCTAATCTCTCTCTCTCACTCGTTGATTAAAACCATTCCATATGTTTTCCAGCGATTCCTTCATTAAACAGGTAATGTAGATCACAAAATATTCCGCAAATTCGATATTTTACTAAATATATTCTTGTATCGAGCAGCCTGCATCTAAACCATTTAAGGAAAAAAAAATTAATACAAGGTATCTAATTTTTTCCTTCATATATAAAACATAATACCAAGGGCTATATTTTTGCGATATTTTTGGCTAATTCGCTTTCATCGTTTTCTCTTTCATTTCTTTCCTTCAATGAATTCTTTCATTGTATTCGTTCGTTCATTATCCTAATTATTTCATTATATTCTTCTCTTCATTATAATCATTCTTTGATTTTCTTTCATGGATTCGTTTGCCTTATTAATTCCTTCCATTTTTTATCATATTCATTCCTTCAAAATATTCATTCCATCAATATAACTCATTCCTTCAGTATATTCATTAAATTCATTCTTTTTTGTTTCCTTTTTGTTTTTGTTTTTTTTTTCGTAAAAATTCTTCAAATTCTTCAAATCTTTCTATACTTCTTTCTCCCTCCCTCTCTCCTTCCCTTTGCCTTACCCTATCGTTCTCTCCCTCCCCCTTCCTTAATATTTCCATATCTTTCTCTTTCTCCCCCTCCTTGTCTTTCCATATCGGCGTTGCTGATGTCGAGGGCGACAGCATTGAACATTGTTGTCTTCTGAATTCTCCAAGGCGGGAGAGCACAGCAGTGGATGATAGAGGTGAGTAGGTCACCAATGGAAGCAGCCTTACAGAAACCGTACTGGAGGTAATGAAGGGGAAAGAAAAAAAGGAAAAAGGAAAGAAACAGATTGGATGAGAGTGAGAGAGAGAGGGGGGAGGGGGGAATAGAAGGGGAGAGAGAGAAAGTGAAAGTGGCGGAAGAGGTCACTGGTAGTAGAGCGATAGAACAATTGAAAAGGACAAAGAAGTTGACTTTCTTGGGGATGGAACACCTTGTGTCGTAAGTTGGCCGAAACAGGGAAGATCATCATGGTTGTAGTCATCATCATCATCATCGTCGTCGTCGTCATCGTCCTCGTCATCATCATCATCATCGTCGTCGTAGTCGTCGTCATCGTCTTCATCATCGCCTTCATCATCATCATCATCATCATCATCATCATCATCATCATCGTCATCATCATCGTCATCATCATCATCATCATCATCATCATCGTCATCACCATTATCATCATTATTACTGTCGTCGTCGTCATCGCCATCATCACCATCGTCATCGTAATCATCGTCATCGTCATCATCGTCATCGACGTAGTCATCATCATCATTATCATCATCATCATCAACAGCAGCAGCAGCAGCAGTAGCAGAGGTGGCAGCAGCAGCAATAGACAGCAGCAACGACAACGACAATAACAACAACAGCAACAGCGGCAGGTTTGGTTTCAATGACGGATACATGTCCAAGTTTTATCAATATTTATTATTCGATCTCCATAACTTGATTTATGATTTGTAAGAACCACAGAATCGATTAATTCAATCAAATACCAATTAACATTTTTCCCTATCTCCAGAATATGTAGTTTATCTATTCACCATATACATACATACATACATACATACATACATACATACATGCATGCATACATACTTACATACATACATACATACATACATACATACATACATACATATATACATATATATATATATAATATATATATATATATATATATATATATATATATATAGCATTTTCCCTATCTCCAGAATATGTCGTTTATCTATCACCATATACATACATACATACATACATACATACATGCATGCATACATACATACATACACATACATGCATGCATACATACTTACATACATACATACATACATACATACATACATACATATACACGTATATACATATATATATATATATATATATATATATATATATAGCATTTTCCCTATCTCCAGAATATGTCGTTTATCTATCACCATATACATACATACATACATACATACATACATACATGCATGCATACATACATACATACATACATACATACATACATCCATACATACATACATATAGATGTATATACATATATATGTATATATATATATATATGTGTGTGTGTGTGTGTGTGTGTGTGTGCGTATGTGTGTGTGTATATGTATGTATGTGTGCATATGTGTATGAATGTATGTTATGTATGGTACATGTCGTACTCAATTTCCCCATCTACCTTTGTACTTACATTACTGGTTATACAGTATCGAGAAAAGGCCAATAGTGTGTGTATATATATATATATAAAACATACATACACACAAGCAAAAACATACATGTACACATTTACAAACACATACATGCATACATACATACACACGGACATAAACATAAGTACGTTCTCATATATTGCATACATGAGGAAAAATCGATGCATAAAAGATATTGAGAAATACAGATGCATATTTGTATGTATATACATATATACATACATATATACATATATATATATATATATAAATATAAATATATGTATGTATGTATGTATGTATGTATGTATATATTAATATATACGTAAACGCGCGCATGTGTGTGTATGGGTTATGTGGGAACGTGTGTTCCGGTGTGAATGGAACCTGATTTATTGCTCGGAGCTGTCAATAATTAGTGAAATATATAAAGAACTTTTTAATGAAAATTCTTCATAAATTATTACTCAATTTAAATGTTTTGTGCATTATTTTTGATAAATTGTTTCCTTTTTGGTTTTCCTTCCGAAAATCTCACATGTTTTATTTGCGTATACATACATACATACATACATATAGACACATTCATATATAAGTATATCTATGTATAAACATATACACAGACACAGTCGTACACACATATGCATACATACATGCAAACATACATACATTCATACATAGATACATACATAATACATACATACATACATACATACATACATACACACATACATACATACATATATATATATATATATACATGTCTCTCTCTCTCTCTTCCTGCGTGTAGATACATACATACATACATGCATACACACACGTGCACACACGCGCACTCAAACGCACACACACACAGACACACAGACACACACACACACACACACACACACAAAAGTTTAGTGATGCAAACAGGGAAATAAAACTAAAAAAAAAAAAGAAAATATATATATAGATTTTTGTTTATTAATCGGCTGAAGTTACAGTCAAGTCAATTTCAGAACTTTGTAACTTCTCGCGATTATAAAAATGAAGCAAAAAACTCCCCATGTATCTACATAGACAGACACACATGTATGTATATATGTACGTGTATGTATGTATGTATGTATGTATGTATGTATGTATGTATGTATGTATCTATCTATCTATCTATATTTTTATTTTTTAATTTTTAATTTTATTTTTTTTGTTCTTTTCTTCTCTTGATCGAAAACCTACGCCACTCCTTTTTTTTGTTTCTTTTGTTTTTTGTTTTTTTCATCCCCCAAAAGAAAAGCTCTACCTTGTAACTTGTCCCATCTGTGTGCAGCCCTGTGTGGCCAATAAAGAACTTATCTATCTATCTATCTATCTATCTATCTATCTATCTATCTATCTATCTATCTATCTATCTATCTATCTATCTATATATATATATAATATATATATATATATATATATATATATATATATATATATATATATATATATATATGTATGTATGTATGAATATGTGGGGTGAATGAAGATGGAGAGAGAAAGACTTCTTATGTGTTTGTGTATAAATGCACCTGTTTAGAGTTTCATTCTTTTCGTTACAGAAAGAAAACAACTGCCAAAGCCTGTGGCACCATTCAGCGTCGATACCTGAACGACTGCTGAGGAGGAAAATAAATCTCATTCTCCGACATAAAACCAACGGAAACCTTCTCCTCTCGAAATATAGGTCGATGTATCACTTACTGGCAAACAACACAGAAAGCCATATTGTACAACCAGTTGGTTACTCTAGGAGGAGAGTAAGAGCTTATTTACAGAGAAGCAGGAAAGTTGTTGGAATTGATTGTGTGTCTGTAGAGGTCAACAACCAATGAATTCGGTATTGTAGAAGATACCATTGCGTATCAATTTTCAGTTAATATGTAATGTATTGATTCACTGGAAATATTTGATATCAGCAGAGTTAGCGTGTAGAAATACTCGACATGTGCGCTCATAGGCGCAGGAGTGACTGTGTGGTTCTGGGTTCAATCCCACCGCGTGACACCTTGGGCAAGTGTCTTCTATAGCCTCGGGAAGACCGAAGCCTTGTGAGTGGATTTGGTAGACGGAAACTGAAAGAAGCCCGTCGTATATTTATATGTATATATATATATATATATATATATATGTGTGTGTGTGTGTGTGTGTGTGTGTTTATGTGTTTGTCCCACCCCAACATCGCTTGACAGCCGATACTGGTATGTTTATATCTCCCGTAACTTAGCAGTTCGGCAAAAGCGTGTGATAGAATAAGTACTAGGCTTCACGCAAACCCCAAAAGTGGTTTGCAACTGGACTTCAAAGGGACAACCTTGCCGCATTCCGTGTCACACTGAATCTCCCTGAGAACTACATTAAGGGTACGCATGTCTGCGGAATGCTCAACCACTTGTACGTCAATTTCACGAGTAGGCTCTTTCATTGATTGGATCAACTGCAACGCTCATCGTCGTAACCGACGGAGTGCCAGTTTCTTCTTTGACTCATCTACAAGTGAGTGGCATGGAACAATGTGGAATAAAGTGCTGTGCTCGACAACACAACACACCACCAAGTTCGGGAAGCGAAACCACAACCTTACTGTCGCCACTGCGAACACTAGACGACGCGACTTCATTACAAGAGACTCTAACCAATCAGAAAATCTACTAAAAGTGTTCATATACTCTTTTACTCTTTTACTTGACTGCGGCCATGCTGGAGTACCGCCTTTAGTCGATCAAATCGACCGCAGGACTTATTCTTTGGAAGCCTAGTACTTATTCTATCGGTCTCTTTTGCAGAACCGCCAAGTTAAGGGGACGTAAACACACCACCAGCGGTTGTCAAGCGATGATGAGGGGACAAACACAGACACACAAACATACACACACACGCACACACACACACACAGCGCGCACACACACACACACACACACACACACACACACACACACACACACATATATATATATACAACGGGCTTCTTTCAGTTTCTGTCTACCAAATCCACTCACAAGGCTTTGGTCAGCCCGAGGCTATAGAAGAAAACACTTGTCCAAGGTACCACGCAGTGGGAATGAACCCGGAACCATGTGGTTGGTAAGCAAGCTACTTACCACACAGCCACTCTTGCGCCTATATATTCATTCAATACATAAAAGTTTGGTATGTGACTAGACAAATGTACCAAAGCTACTCCAAGACGTCAATTAACTAAAACCAAAACCGTTACTGTAGACATAGACATCAATAATCAATAATCAGTCTCCCATGCCAATACGTAGAGGGGAGATAAAACTGATAAACTATAACACACCGAAGACATGGCGAAAATTAGAAAAAGTCTAGTAGTAGTAGTAGTATTAGTCGTAGTAGTTGTGAGGCTAATACGAGAAAACGTGACGTATTCGATTGTATGTAAAAATATATATAAGATTACTCAGTTTAAAAACTATGTAGTAGTGAGGTTAATATGTGTTTTAAATTTTGGCACAAGGCCAGCAATTTGTGGGCTGGGAGCCAGTCGATCACATCGACCCCTGTGCTTAACTGGTACGTTATTTTATCGACCCCGAAAGGATGAACGGTGGAATTTGAACTTAAAGCGTAAAGACGGACGAAATGCCCGTAAGCATTTTTCCCGCCTTAGTGAGGTCAATATGGTTTCAAATTTTGACACAAGGCCAGCAAGCTCAGTGGAGTAGGAGAGTCGATTACATCGACTCCAGTGTTCAACTGGTACTTATTTTATCGATACCAAAATGACGAAAGGCAAAATCAACCGCAGCGGAGTTTGAACTTAAGACGTAAAGGCGGACGAAATGCCGCTATTTGACGAACCAACGATTCTGCCAGTTCTCTGGCTTTAGGGAGGTTAATATTAAATACTGACCTGTGAACACGTGTGGCTCAGTGGTTAGGATCGAAAGGTTGTGTCCTTGAGCAAGACACTTGCTCCAGTCCACTCAGCCGGCAAATATAAGGCAATGAGCTAGCAGGATCGTTTGCACACCGGATAAAATGCTTCGAGATATTTCGTCCGTCTCTGCGTTCCGAATTTAAATTCCGCCGAGGCTGACTTTGCCCTTCATCCTTTCGGGTTCCATAAAATACATACCAGTTTAACACTGAGGTTAATGTAATTGACTTGTCCCTTTTCCCGTTACT
>NC_043019.1:25811662-25819162 GCF_006345805.1 Octopus sinensis | reverse complement strand
TAAACTATTAACCTTCTTTCTCTCTCTCTTTCTTTCAATTCTCTCTCCCTCTCTTCCCTTTCTTTCTCCCTCTCTCTTTGTCTGACATACTCGACAAACGTACGCAAGGTTACACGCACACACATACACATATATACACACATACACATGCACGCACACACACACTTGTATGCATCCTCTTTATGCATTAATATAAGCCATTAACGGCGTGCACAATTTTGATTCGCCTCAGTGTTAATTGTTTCTATGTCACGCAGTTTTAATAACATAAACGTTATGTCTATCTATCTATTACATATATATATATATATATATATATACACTCACAAATATACATTCAACTAATTTACAACTATGAATCTGTTACCTATGGTTTCATGTTGTCGAGGCACATCACTCTATGTCAGCGATGATTTGTGTTGAGTTACGTGTTGTCATGATCCTACTTAAATTTGGTTGTTCTTTATATAAAGAAAGATTTCAAAAATGTTAGCAGTAGATGACTATCATCTATATATCTTGTCGCACGCATGCACACACACACACAGACACACACATTATATATATATTTAATCAAATATACATTTATAAGCATACAGACTCAGACACACACACACATATACATGCATATATTCTATAGCGAATTAAAAGCGCGCTAGTATCTTAAACATTATCGATACATACATAAATACATACATTCAAGATACGTACTACATACAGATATACATATATATATATATAAATATATATGTATATATATATGTACATATATGTATGTTTGTACGTCTGTGTGTGTATATATATATTACTCTTTTACTCTTTTACCTATTTCAGTCATTTGACTGCGGCCTTACTGGAGCACCGCCTTTAGTCGAGCAAATTGGTCCTAGGACTTATTCTTTGTAAGCCTAGTAATTATTCTATCGGTCTCTTTTGCCGAACCGCTAAGTTACAGGGACGTAAACACACCAGCATCGCTTGTCAAGCGATGTTGGGGATCGCGAGGGACAAACACAGACACACATATATACACACACATACATATATATATGTACACATATATACAACGGGCTTCTTTCAGTTTCTGTCTACCAAATCCACTCACATGGCTTTGGTCGACCCGTGGTTATAGTTAGACACACTTGCCCAAGGTGCCATGCAGCGGGAATGAACCCGGAACGATGTTGTTGGTAGGCAAGCTACTCCAAACGCGGAGTAGATGAAACAGAGGCGGCTGAAGAAGGGGAATGTTCCTTGTGTTGTATGTCTTGTACTCTGTTTTTTCGTCGTTTAAGAAAAATGTCCATTTCGTTGGTTTTGTGTTTATGTGTTCGTTTCTCATTGTGTTCGACGTTGTTTTTGTGTCCTGTACCCATATATGCGTACATATATGCATATAGATGTAGGTACGTACATATATGTATGTATATATGCATATGTTTTATTTATTAATTTGTTATATATATACATAGTTATGGCTATATGATGAGTGACTATATTTATATCGAAGTGATTTTACTACTACTACTATTAATTTTTTTACTATAATCATTTCTTAAATATTGCCATGAAACACGTGTCGTTATTCTACCAAATATATACGTTTTTATAATTATTTTGCAATTTACTTAATCATCGGTATATTATTGTTATTTTATATTTAATATTTCTATTATATGTCATTTTCTAGATGGTGTAATTTAATTGTTCATTTTGAATTGATAAAGGTTTTTTTTCTATTTTTTATATATATATATATTGGGAAATTTCATTTAGTTTTCTAAATTGAATTTTTCCCAGTAAGTTAGGAATAATATTCCCTCAAATAATAATAAAATAATAATAATAATAATAATAATATAATAATAATAATAATAATAATAATAATTATTATATTATTATTATTATTATTATTTATATAATATTATATATATATATAATATATGTATATATAGGTATATATATGTACATCTATATGTATATACATACATATTTTTATTATGTTTTACAGGAAGAGTGTCGACAGTGACTCCGTAGATCGTGCGACCAACATATATATGTCCTCTAAAAAAAATATTCAGAAATTTTTCAGTTCGGTACTGGTTTTAAATTTTGCCCTAAAGGCCAGCAATTTCGG
This sequence comes from Octopus sinensis, assembly GCF_006345805.1. Taxonomy (NCBI): domain Eukaryota; kingdom Metazoa; phylum Mollusca; class Cephalopoda; order Octopoda; family Octopodidae; genus Octopus; species Octopus sinensis. Next base: position 25,817,025 of record NC_043019.1, on the reverse strand, counting down.
TGGCGGGGCCAAATCAATGATGTCAACCTCAGCGCTCAACTGGTACTTATATTATCGACAGCGACAGGGATGAAAGGCGATGTCGACCGGGTGGAATTTGAACTCAGGAGGTAAAAGCAACGGACGAAATACTGCGAAGCATTTTGCCCAGCATGCTAACGACTCTACCAGCTCGCCGACTTAACTTTTTTGCGTAATTTTAAATCTTCCCCCACCTGTGTGTGTGTGTGTGTGTGTATGTGTGTGTGTGTGTGTGTATATATATAAAATTAATAAAAACAACTGTTTGCAACATCATACATTGCTATATATATCCACAAGTTTTTTTTATTCTCTCTTTGTTTATTTTCTCTTATTTCTTTGTGTTGACGAGCGTAGGCTCGAAACGTAAAAAACTTTCTCACTTGCCAAGCCTTACACTAATACATATGTTGGCTGTTTACACACCGGTCTTCGTCTTTTGTTTTATTTTTTGTAAATTCCAACTGTATATATATATATATATATATATATATATATATATATGTATTCGGTACGATTCGTTTAATTTTGGTAGTAATGACTTTGAAAGTCCCTCCTAGCGTGTGGCATTTATGTGTAATAATGCCCTCTATACAATATAAACAAATATTTTCAAGTGAAAAAAATTTTCAGATTTTTTCTCTTATGAGGTTTTTCACGCTAACTACCTGATGATTTCTTGTTAAGATTTTTTTTTACGATTTTATCCTTAATTATTTAATTTGTTCCGAAGAAGCACGTTTCTCACCGAAATGCAGTTCGAAAAAGCCCGCCATTTACATGAATATATGATGAATGAACATTTCCATGTGCTACGATGGAGGCGACAGTTGTCTGTTTGGTTCCGCTAGGTATGTTGGTTTTGTTTATTTTTGATATGTTCTGAATATGTTTCACTGATGAACAAAAGACGTAGATAATACGTTAATTGCGAAATCACAAGTGATCTGGAACTAAATTCTGTTTTTTAAATGTCTTGCTTCGAGAGCTGTATTCGGTACGATCGTTTAATTTTGGTAGTAATGACTTTGAAAGTCCCTCCTAGCGTGTGGCATTTATGTGTAATAATGCCCTCTATACAATATATATATATATATATATATATATATATATATATATATATATATATATAATATATTATAATACACTGTAATGTGTGTGTTTGTGTATCTGCATCTGCATGTTTATCAATAAGTATCTGTGTGAAAGCGTATTGTATTCACAAGTTTGCTTGTGTAGCCAAGTAGAAGAGCATGAGGGCTTGAAGTGATAAAAGGAAATCCGTAGACATGGACGGCAAGAGAGAGAGAGAGGAGAGAGAGAGAGAGATAAAGAGAGAGAGAGAGTATTATTATTATTATTATTCAAACAGAAAAGAAAAAGTGATATTGATAGAAAAATTAAGGAAAAGTAAGATAGATAAATAGAAAAAAGATAGAGAGATAGAAAGGCAGAGGGAAAGAAGGAGAGAGTGAGAGATATAGATATAGATTGAGAGAAAAACTGTGAGTGAGAGAGAGAATGAGGGGAAGGTATTAGGAATCAAAAGCTAATGTGACTGGTAATCTTTTGGATTTAGAGGCAGGATTTGGATTAATCCCATTTCAATCCTAGAGCTTGTATTTTATGATCAGCTGTCTGGTTGGAACCGTAGACAGTGCCAACGTGTTCAAACACTGGACTCTTTTATGATACTCTTCAGCTCCTTCGCTATTATGGGATTAGAAGATTAAGGATTGAAATCTCCGTGCGAAATAAGACAGTATTTCCATTATTCCGAATGATCAAGAGTGGAGGGGCGGCGTAATAACACAAAAAGAGAAAAAAATGAAAAAAAAAAACACAAACAAACAACAACAAAAATGCAAAACAAAAAAAAGCAAGCAGCAACGAGATCTCGAACATCATGTATCGTGGATCACGTGTTCTGCCTCATTTCTCATTTTGAGTCGTGTATCAGGTGGATTATGCGTAGCAATTCGTTTAACTGTTTCCTGTTCGTTGTATAAATTTCAATTCAATTATTTGGTTATAATGTTCCTCTTTAGGTTTCCGATTCCCAATTTCACTGAATCTGACCTATCAGTCGCATCATTCATCCGATTTCGAGGACACACACACACACACACACACACGCACACACACACACACACTCTCTCTCTCTCTCTCTCTCTCTCACACACACACTCTCTCTCTCTCTCTCTCACACACACACACTTTCTCTCTCTCACACACACACCCTTATATATGTATGAGAAATTGCAATCGACATCTCTCTCTCTAACCGCTCAGTCGATGTCGACTCTCGGTCACTCTTTGGATCAGTGTCCTCCAGTCAGTTCTATCCTGGGCCGCCTCCTTCAGACTGGCCATGTCCATTCCGGTATCACTCCTGATGGTGTCAAGCCAGCGGGTTCTTGGTCGGCCTCTTCCTCTCTTGCCACTGACCATTCCGAGCATGATGTCATCAGTTCATATCATTAGTTCCCGAGGTACGTTTCGACATTCTGATTGTTTAGAACCACGATATTGCTGGCTGTTCCAAGTGCATGGATACTTGATATATATAGATCATCACGGGAGCACTTTACCGCACTATGTTAAAATACATGTAGTTAATATACACATAGGCGTAGGAGTGGCTGTGTGGTAAGTAGCTTGCTAACCAACCACATGGTTCCGGGTTTAGTCCCACTGCGTGGCATCTTGGGCAAGTGTCTTCTGCTATAGCCCCGGGCCGACCAATGCCTTGTGAGTGGATTTGGTAGACGGAAACTGAAATAAGCCTGTCGTATATATGTATATATATATATGTGTGTGTGTGTGTGTTTGTCCCCCTAGCATTGCATGACAACCGATGCTGGTGTGTTTAAGTCCCCGTCACTTAGCGGTTCGGCAAAGGAGACCGATAGAATAAGTACGGGGCTTACAAAGAATAAGTTCCGGGGTCGATTTGCTCGACTAAAGGCGGTGCTCCAGCATGGCCGCAGTCAAATGACTGAAACACGTAAAAGAGAGTAAAGAGTATACACACACACGCGCTCATACACACATACGCACACACACATATATACACTCACCCATATGTATGTACTATACACACACACACACATACACACATACACACATATATTTCAAATGAACAGAAACCAAGAGACGAAGACAAGTGTATGAACAACAAGCAGGTGTATTAGTTTGACGCTCGGGAAGAATGGAAAGTCTTTGATGTTTCGAGTCTACGGAAGGGATGAGAGGTAAAAAAAAATGGAGAGAGTAAAAAAAAATATTATATATATAAGGAGTAAAATATTCAGAAGTGAATATTTATATAGATATTGTTATTGTTATTATTGTCTGTAGGAAATATAAATAGCTGATAATAACTATCATTATTATCATTATTGTCATTATTATGGCCAACTGGCAGAATCGTTAGCACGCTGGGCTAAATGATTCACAGCATTTCATTCGTCTTTACGTTCTGAGTTCAAATTCCGTCGAAGTCGACTTTACCTTTCGTTCTTCCTGGAATTATTGTAATCTCCTACCACGAAATTGCTGTCAGAATAAAGAAATGATTATTATTTTCGGCTGGTGTTGTCGTTGCTCAGACTAAGTAAAATTTTGCTCTGAGCATGTTCAATGTTTTTTTACGTTTGATCAGGAAAAAAAAAAAAAAAAAATCAATTTGGATATTTTTTCTGGCAAATGTTGTTATTGAAAATTTTGAAATGTCTACCATTTACAGGAATTAGGCAAGAAGGTTGTATTTAAGAAAAAAAAAATATTGTCATTTGATTTAACTTGAACTTTAGGCAAAAAATAATATCTCCGTCTCCCAAAAGAAGAAATCAAAGCAACAACATTAAAAAAATAATGTAGAAAAACAAACAAAAAAAAATGTTAACGTACTCACGAGAAATAAATGACAAAAAAGAAAAAAGAAAGCAAAAACAACGAAAATAACTAATTTTTCGAGAGAAAATGTGAGGGAAAAATAAGAGACAACGGGTTTGACAAGAGCAAAAATGACAGCAACAACGGGCAAGAATTATATATTTTTCCGAAATATTCTCTCCCCCACCACACGCACATACATCATCATCATCATTGTTCGACCGTGGTCGAGACAATGGAATTTACCATGCTACGCCAGACTTCACGGCCATCATGGCATTACGGAGGTCCTGTTGCTGGATGTCTGTATCCCTGGAGATTAATCATGGTAGGAGAGTGTGCGCCTCTGGTATTGCGAGTAGATGGCTTCCAGAGGAGAAGAGTAGAAATGACTTCTTTTTCAGCTCTACAACAATGTCCAGCAAACTGGACTCTCCTACCTTTCACAAGAGATGACACAGGTGTAGTTTCCCATATATTTGCATTTTGGTTGGATGGCGCTTCCACGAGAGATTTTGAGCTCTCATAAGGAGGCGAGTGTAGGTTCCATCCAACCGCCTCTCAAGCTTCTCACGCACATACAGATACATATACATACAAGTTTTATATAACTTTCGTCTCCTACACACACACACACACACACACACACGCATGCACACATGCACACACACACACACACACACACACATGTACACACATGTTTGTTTTTATGTTCAGTTTTAATAAAAAAAATTTCCCGTTTATCATTATTGAACAAGGATAGTACTGATTGTGACTTCGAACTTTCGGCCAGCTATATGTATGTACGTATAAGGCGGCGAGCTGGCAGAACCGTTAGCACGCCGGGTGAAATGCGTAGCTGTATTTCGTCTGCCGTTACGTTCTGAGTTCAAATTCCGCCGAGGTCGACTTTGCCTTTCATCCTTTCGGGGTCGATAAATTAAGTACCAGTTACGCACTGGTGTCGATGTAATCGACGTAATTCGTTTGTCTGTCCTTGTTTGCCCTCTCTGTGTTTAGCCCCTTGTGGGTAGTAAAGAAACATATATGTATGTATGTATGTATGTATGTATGTATGTATGTATGTATGTATGTATGTATGTATGTATTTGTGTATGTATGTATGTATACATAGATATGCGTGCGCGTGCCACATATAGACACACACTCACACAAATATGGACTGAGGACGGGGAAGATATACAGTGATATACGTACTCAAGAGCCTAGAGGAGTTGGCACCAATCTTTGCCCATACCAGCCCCCGAACTGGACGTCACTTCACTGTTCCAAAGGTCCCAGCCTTTCTTTCTAGTGTGAGGACCAACTGCTGCAATAGTGTGGGATTCGAAGGCCCCACAGCGATTTAATACTTTACCAAAATATCTGAGACAGTTACATGGAGTCAGGGTGGATGCTTTCAAGAAACACCTTGACCTTCGGGC
>NC_043019.1:25796429-25811562 GCF_006345805.1 Octopus sinensis | reverse complement strand
TAGCTTTTATATTTTACTCGTTTCATTCATTTCACAGCGGCCATGCTGGGGCACTGCCTTGACGAATTTTGAGTTGAAGGAATCGATCCCAGTGCTTACTATGTTTTTGTAAGTCTGGCACTTTTTCTATCAGTCTTCTTTGCCGAACCTCTAAGTTACGTGGACGTAATCATACCAGCACCGGTTGTGGCACAGACAGACAGACAGACACACACGTGTACGATGGGTTTCTTTCAGTTTCCGTGTACTACCAATTCCACTCACAACGCTTTGCTGGACCCATGGCTATTGTAGAAGACACTTGCCCAAAGTGCCACGCAGTGGGACTGAACCTGCAACCATGTGGTTGGGTGGCAAACTTCTTACCACACAGCCATTCTTCATACAATATCCTTTGAGTAAAATCCAAAAGTCCAACAGAGTTTAATATGAGTCCATCCAAATGCAAAGTTTATAAGCAATGTAAGATTCTCTTAAAGTTGGTCCTTCCCAGTAGGGAATTTATATAGAATATGTATATATAGATACATATATATATATATAATATATATATAATATATATATATATATATATATACATACACACACACACACACACACATATAGATATATATATACATAAAAAACACACACACAAACACATATATAATAATACACGCACACACACATACATAACATATATATATATATATATATATATATATATATATATATATCAAAAGAAAAACAGATGCAAAGGATTTAGCGGTACATATGTTTGGCTTTATTAGACAGGATTATAATCAATGCATAATTGATGTAATATGTATGTAAATCTTTGCATCTGTTTTTCTTTTGATTAATATACCCTATCATCTACAACCACTAAACTGGCATATACAAGGTGCTTGCAGTTATCAAGTATTCACCCTGAATTTTTATATATATAATATATATTTATATATAATATATATATATTTACACATACAAATACAACGGGCTTCTTTCAGTTACCGATTACCAGATCAATAGAATACCGTTGCCCATGTGGCCTCACAATGAGATTGAACCCGGAACAAAGTGGTTGGGAAGCAAACTTCTTACTGCACAGCTTTGCTTCCACCTACTCTGTGTTGGAGTTGATGGAACAGGGGAAATGTCCGGAGCTTCTACTGGGAGGGATATCAGAAACCGTAAGGGTGACGAGTAGAAGAGAGAATCGTCGTTTGGCTTGGATAGACGCAAGCGACATGGTTATATAGATCACGAGTTCGAGTTCAGAAGTACAACGAGCGGTGATGAGTGACCAGTGGTCAGTGGCCAATGGCCGTGGCCATAATGGCAGAAGAGAGGATGACAGGAAACGGCGTGGCGATGAGCGATTGGTTGTAGCAAATAGGTGAATGAATCATTGACGATCAATCGATTGTCCATCATTTAGAGTCACTCAATGATGCATGTATGTGCAGCCACGGCAGCAGCAGCAGCAGCAGTAACAGCAGCAGAAGTAGCAGCAGTACCAGCAGTAGCCACAACAATAACATCATCACCGTCAGCAGCAGCAGCAGAACATCCTCGTGTATGTACCAAGCAGCTCTCTACCGTGGGCCTTGCATGACTTGTGCGGTACAACTGCCGTCTGTCGTCATCTCGTGCAATGATGTAAATGATAGGAATATAAAAAGAAAATGAATGACTGATTGTCTGTTTGTGACTTCAGGAAATCACAAAACGTTTTACTGTGTCACAGTGACCGAGGTTATATAGGTTTTAAAAATACGTTCCACATTTCAAACCGTAGATTTCTTCGAAACCTTCATTCCCTAGAAACATTTAAATGCCGTATACTATTTTGCTACTGACTGCTGTGGGTTCATCTTTTGTTTAACCGTTGCTAGAGACCATTGATATGTTGAAACGATGTGGAGTGTAGGGTTTGTTGAACTAATGTCGGCTGCAGTTTTATTTAATCGTTTCTGACTGTGTATTTATCCTTTTGTTTAATCATTAGAAATGGTAATGTAAGACTTTTTTAATAACCTATCACCGCAGGTATTTATTGAATGGTCGTAGATTTCCGCTTTGTAAAACCGTCGAACGTTATTGCAAAGAACCCTTTCTAAAAAAAAAAAAATAAAAAACAATAAAAAATAGCAAGCGTAAAGAAAAACGGTAAAATGTAAACAAAATATTCAAACGAAGAATGGAGGACAGCTTTTGATGTTCATCCAGTTCTCAAATAAAAACACAGACGGCGGGAAGCAGGAATCACCACAAAAAGCATCTATACACACACACACACAAACACACATAAATATATATATGTATATATATGTGTGTGTGTGTGTGTATGTGTGTGTTCATGGATATATGTATGTATATATATATATGCATATAAATATATATACATTTATATATGTATATATATATATATATATATATATATATATATAATATATATATATATATGCATATATATGTATATATATAAATATGTGTATATGCATCTAAAAAATATATATGTATATGTATGTATGTATATATATATATATATATATATATTTCTGAGTGTATTATATATATATATATATATATACATACACGTAAACACACACACACACAAACACATATATATAAATATCTACACGCATACATACATATGTACATATATGAATGCATGTCTATAGCTGTCGTGTTCTATTTGAAATGTTTTGTATAGCCGCAGTGTGTTGACTCTGGCAAAATAAACATTTTAAATATTTATATATGTATAGTTCGGCGAATTATAGATCGACCTAGAAATGTTATTTGAAAATAGGTGTGCGCGTGCGAGAAAGAGAGAGAGAGAGAGAGAAAAGGAGGGAGTGAGAGAGAGAGTGTATGTGAGTGTGTGTGAGCACACACACTCTTTCTCTCACGCATACACACACATATATACATGCATGCTTATATACATACTAGTGTTCATGGATGTTAGCATTTATACATAGATAGAAGTTTGCATGTATTTATAAATAACAAACAAGCATATACATGCACGCATACACTCACAGATATACACGTGTGAATACAGACATATGAATATGTGTGTGTCTGTTTGCGTGTATATATATATATATATATATATATATACACATGTAAATATACGTGAGGATGTCTATGTGCATGTATATATATATATAATTGTATACATATATACATACATATATATGTGTATATATTAGTTATATATATATATAGCCATATACACACATACATGCTTATATGTGTGTGTTGTATATTTTCATGCGTATAGGTATATTTACGTTCAGGCACCGCTGTTTATATGATCAGCCATCTACCTGTGTATGCCGAGCGATCCCCGATGCACTGTTGAAGCTTCTTTCGTAGTGTTGACATACAGAAGTCAAGTTCGCTATTAACACATTCTTCACACTGCTGTTCAGTCGATGTTCAATATACATACTATAGCCTACTGCCACAATACCACCTTGCTGGACGATAACAGAACAAGAATGAAAGAATAATGAAATAGTAGAATGGATGAATACAGTGAATTAATTGTGCCGGCAACCTTAAATGGTGTCCGCGATTAGAGGAAATCGTGTTTACACTTACATATAGGTATATACAGAAATACAGGTATCTCAGTTAAAAATGGCTAGTTGTGATATTTCGCTGTTTGGTCAACAGAGCTGCCAGGTTCATTGAATTAGAGTGTTTTGGTATTCCGCAGACACAGGTGCCGTTATTGTAATTCTCAGGTGATACCAACATCATTGAGTGTGATGTAAAGTTGGTCCTTTGATAAAAAGGTATAATCCAGCAGATAGGGTTCTATATAGTTTCCGTATATTATATTTCACTCACAGGACTTGAGCCGACTCGAGGCTATTGGGAATGACACTTGCTCAATATGCTGCGTAATGAGGTCGAACTCGAGACCTTGCGAAGCGAATTTCCTAACCATTTGATCATATTCTGCCTACATATATACACGATGATTGTTCCGTCTTGCCAGATGACTTCAATAATTATATTTCGTTTTTGGATTTGGTTTGTAAGATTCTTTATATGAGTTCGTGTGTTGAAGCATATTCTGTTGTGTCTGGGGAGAGTCATTTTCTTTGTGTGCCCTATAATTTAACACACTCACCGGTAAAATTTCCACTTATTTCTTATTTTTTATTGTCCTAAAATTTTCGTTGCGTGTTGCAACCTTTTCTATAGTTTTCTATAATTATGCTTTAGAGTAAAGCGTCAAGGGTGTACAGGGCATAAAGTCATTTAATGACGGCCAAAAGAGCAGAATTACGTAATCACTTTCATCAGCTTACTATTATGTATACTGTAAAATGCATTGCACTGAGAGCTATGTTAATGTGCGACATCTTATAGCAGAAACAACTATAAGGCAATGAAAGTAGGGACATGAGTTCGATTCCCGGCAGACCCTTGTGTCCTTGAGCAAGACACTTTGTTTCACGTTGCTGGAGTTCACTCAGCTGGTAAAATTAAGTTGTACCTGTAATTCAATGGGCCCGCCTTGCCACATTCTGTGCCACGCTGAATTTTCCTGAAGACTACGTTAAAGGTACGCGTGTCTGTGGAGCGCTCAGTCATGTGAACATTAGTTTTAGGAGAAGGCTGTTCTATTGATCGAATCAACTGGAACCCTCGTCGTCGTAACAGGCAGAGTACCACTATAACCACTATGTATACATACATACATACATGTATACATACATACATATGTATGTATACATGTATGTATATATATATATATATATATATATATATATATATATATATATATATATATATATATATATGTACAGTGGCGATTTTCTTTCTCCGTCTTCCTTCCTTAGACCTTTCCTTTTTCTATCTTTCTGACGAAGAGCTCCGCTCGAAACGTTAAATCCTCCTTCTTTCTTTCCTTTCCTGAGCGTCCAATAACACTACACTTGTTCCACGTCCTCGGGTTGTTGTGTTTTCATGTTTGGATTAACTATATATATATATTGAATTAAAAAAACACAGAGAAAATGAAAAAGGAAACAAACGTGAGGTCGTAGCACAAACAATGTATTAATAAGACACTCAGAGAAAGAAGAGAGTTGTAGTTTTACGTTTCAAGCATGGCTCTTCACCGGATACAGGTAAAACAGGAGAATCCAAGGAGAATAAGGAAGAAGGAGGAAAAATTCGCCAACAATCCACTATATATGTATGTGTGTGTGTGTGTGTGTGTGTGTGTGTGTGTGTGCTTGTGTGTGTGTGTGTGTGTGTGTGTGTGTTTGTGTATGTGTGTGTTTGTGTGTGTGTATGTGTGTGTATATATATATATATATACATATAAGGCGGCGAGCTGGCAGAAACGTTAGCACGCCTGGCGAAATGCGTAGCCGTACTTCGTCTGTCGTTACGTTCTGAGTTCAAATTCCGCCGAGGTCCAGTTTGCCTTTCATCCTTTCGGGGTCGATAAATTAAGTACCAGTTACGCACTGGAGTCGATGTAATCGACTTAATCCCTTTGTCTGTCCTTGTTTGTCCCCTCTGTGTTTAGCCCCTTGTGGGTAGTAAAGAAATATATATATATATATATACATATATACATACACACACACATATATATATGTGCGTATGTATATGTGTATACGTATATGTATGCTTGACGAAAAGTTTGTTACACATACACACGCACATCAACACACACACACACACACACACAGACTCGCGCGCACACTCGCGTTTCTACTTAAGTACGCTTTTAGATTATTCAGTAAAGTTTCATAAAATTAGCTTGTCGTCTCTAGTGATTTTTCGGCTGAAAGAAAGTCGATATTTCATTGGCAATTACCATCTTCTGTAATCATCATTTAATTATGGTGTGTTTTAATTGTGTCAGTGACTTTGAGGCTTTCATGTTGTGCGTTTATCTAGATTTAAAAAGCACACGTGCGCACACACACACACACATATATACAATCATGCGAGCGTGAGCGCCCCCCCCCCCTCACATATTTCGTACACGAAGCACAAACGATTTATTCCAGTTCCACTCATACGCAAAGTTAAATTAAGCTGTGCACACGAGATCTTTATGCGTTAGAAATCTTACACAATTATACATACATACATACCTATTTCTTTATTACCCACAGGGGGCTAAACGCAGAGGGGACAAACAAGGACAGACATAGGTATTAAGTCAATTACATCGACCCCAGTGCGTAACTGGTACTTAATTTATCGACCCCGAAAGGATGAAAGGCAAAGTCGACCTCTGCGGAATTTGAACTCACAACGTAACGGCAGACGAAATACCTATTTCTTTATTACCCACAAGGGGCTAAACACAGAGGGGACAAACAAGGACAGACATAGGTATTAAGTCGATTACATCGACCCCAGTGCGTAACTGGTACTTAATTTATCGACCCCGAAAGGATGAAAGGCAAAGTCGACCTCGGCGGAATTTGAACTCACAACATAACGGCAGACGAAATACCGCTAAGCATTTCGCCCGGCGCGTTAACGTTTCTGCCAGCTCGCCGTCTGGCAGAAACATACATACATACATACACAAAAACACATATACATACACATATATGTGCGTGTGTATGTAAATGTATGTTTGCGTGTATGTATGTAAATTAAACTTCTGTGCTAACTAAACACCAGACAGAATTTCTTTAATACATGTCCACATACTGATAGTAGCTGCTTATTCACTGGAAAATACCCTTACCGTTTCTGCAAGGTCGTTCACCCTCCACACAACGCCTTCTACCTATCCTCTTTAATTTCCCATTGTTTTCTTCTAAATTATTCTATTGTCAATTACTTACACATATCTATTCCATATGGAAATTTATGTAAATTAGATATATTATCAATTCAAACTTTTAAACTAGAAAACAGAAATTCCTTTAACTAATTCTATAGACATCACACTTTTCCTCCAAATGCAGCAAACACGAATATATTTTCAAATACATTTAATTAGCACTATTACCAAATTCCACATTATAACTCGTAGACATTTTAAAAGCAGTAACGACCACAAACACATTCTTTTGCTGGCTTATGTGTATGACTAAGTTGTGGTTGTATATACACCAGTAGGAGTCGCGGTTGTATATACACCAGTAGAATAAAACGTCCTCGGCTGAACTAGAGATTGCTAATCCTCTTATGTTGTAGTAATGTTCTGTTGAAGCACATCTAAGCGTGATGTGTGGGAATAATGTAAGGATTGAGGCTGCTTCTGTTTTTGTCTGGACAGAATAGGCAAGATAGATTTGTTATTATTAGTTTATAAAGGTTGTTCTGGATTCTTTGTCGCGGTCATTGTTCAGCTTCAGTTTAGCATTGGTTTTCCTCGTCTTATCTTATCGGAATGCTACTTTTAGGATGGTTTTATAGTAATGTTGTTGTGGTTCTTATTCAGACACAGAGTATTACCGGTCTGAGTAGAATGCATGGTTTTATTAGGATACGTTTGTACTAATGTTCTGAAGCGTTGTAGAGTTGTGTGTAACGTTTATGATGGTATTGTGTTAACAGTAGTAGTAGAAGTAGTAGCAGTAGTTGTAATAGTAGTAGTGACAGTAGTAGCAGCGGCAGTAGCAGTAGTAGTAGCAGTTGCAGCTGTTGGTATTGTTTGGTTCAAAGTCATCTCTAATAGAGCAAGAGCTTTGATGAAATGTGTTCTAGCCGTGACCACCACTCAAGTTACTATGTCCAAGACTTCCTTTGTCTGTGTGTCGCTCCATTTTCTTTCTTTTTGAAGATCGTAGTACGAAGGAAGCGGGGATTTCATGATTGTGAATCAAACCTTACTATTCGGCCGTTCTTTGTCTACAGCGAAAGCGTGTGGTCCAGTGGGTAGGATGTTCGGTCTGCGATGGCGCATTCGAGGTTTCGATCCTCAGACGGAGCAGCACGCCGTGTCCTTGAGCAAGACACTTCTTTTTACGTTGCTCCTGTCTGCTCAGTTGAAAATGAATACCAGCACCGGGGCGCCCTTCTCTTCAGCCCTCCAGCTGTCACATTCTTGGATGAACGGTGAGAGGAAAAGAAGGTTCCTATGTCTATTGGCGGCCTCATTGACACCTGAGACAATTAGAGGAAGCTTGGGAAAGCATTGGAGGGAAATTTGCCTGTTATTTCTAGCTGATCAAGACATTGCGTAGAGACTTCCTCGCTGTATCGTAGCCCAATAGAATCTTCAGGTGTCTTGGACACATAAGTGATAGAGAATATTAAGACTGGAGTTTGTTGCGCTAAAATGGATGGTCACGCTGTCTAATCTAGTCCCGAATGAATTATGCCGGAAAAGACGGCACAGTCACGGCTGGAACCCAAGAAAAACGATGGAACTTGTTGTTGTTGTTGCTGTTGTTAAGAATCAGTCAATTGATTTTTTTTTTCGTTCTCCTGTTTCTTCATTGTTATGAAGACAACTTATTAAAATCTCTTGTTCAATAGAAATTTCAATTTTCAAAAGTCAGTAAAAATTTTATTGTTGTTCTTGTTGCAGTCGTTATTGCTGCTACTGCTGCTGCCGCTGCCGCTGTTTTTTTTGTTATTGTTGCTGTTGTTGCTATTGTAATCTGATTATAAGTTATTTGAACTCTTCTATCATGAAGTCGTAATATGTCTGATGCGAGACGGGAATATTTCCTATTATCAGCTCATGTTCTTTTGTAGTTTTTTTTTCTGTTTTCATGTGAAATTTTATTAATCGTTTGTTTAAAATGGCAATTCTTTAGAACAAATTATAATTCAACGCCGTTTATTATTATTGTTATTATTATTATTATTATTATTATTATTATTATTATTATTATTATTATTATTGAGTGAGAGTATTATTATTATTATTATTATTATTATTATTATTATTATTATTATTATTATTATTATTATTATTATTATTATCATTATCATTATTATTATTATTATTATTATTATTATATTATTTTTATTATTATTATTATTATTATTATTATTTTTTATTATTATTATTATTATTATTATTATTGAGTGAGAGTATTATTATTATTATTATTATTATTATTATTATTATTATTATTGAGTGAGAGTATTATTATTATTATTATTATTATTATCATTATTATCATTATCATTATTATTATTATTATTATTATTTTTATATTATTATTATTATTATTATTATTATTGAGTGAGAGTATTATTATTATTATTATATATCATTATTATCATTATCATTATTATTATTATTATTATCATTTTTATTATTATTATTATTATTATTATTATTATTATTATTTGTATTATTATTATTATTATCATTATTATTATTATTATTATTATTATTATTATTATTATTATCATTATTATTATTATTATTATTATTATTATTATTTTTATTATTATTATTATTATTATTATTATTATTATTTGTATTATTATTATTATTATCATTTTTATTATTATTATTATTATTATTATTATTATTATTATTATCATTATTATTATTATTATTATTATTATTTTTATTATTATTATATTATTATTATTATTATTATTATTATTATTATTATCATTCCAGTAGTCATTATTTCAATATATTCTTTCATTCACGACTGAGCACAGCTCTGTGTGTATTGGCGGTGTGTGGCGTTCCTTTTCCGATTCTGCACCCAATTGCATTGAAATATTTTACATAAAATCTGTTCAGGGCGGAAAAGTCTTATTTTCTTTATGTTATATAAATGCGTAAACACTTCGGTTATGTATTTGCTTGAATGTCTTTTTTTAACCATTGTTAAAGCATACATCTTCGTGGGGATTCTTTCTGTTTCCACTCCTTACATTCTCGGTATCTCCATTTCCGTATCTCTATATTTGGATCGTTCTGTTATGGTTTTAGCGGTCTTTTATCGAATGCTTTCATTGCACAATCCATTGCAGCTGCGCCCGTGCACGTCTATGTGTGTATATGTGTGTGTATGTGTACATATATGTAGGTTTGTGTATGTATGTGTGTGTGTGTGTGTGTGTGAGCATACACTACTGTGAATGTCTAGTATTTTTTGCTATTAATGTTCTATTGAAATTCCTCCCCTCATACCTTATGTGTTCAGAGCCTTGAGTATTGATGTCAGTTGTGGCTACATGTCAGAATTTCTCTTATATTTCTGTCTACTTCTCTTTGAATCCTTCCCAGTGCACCTATTATTTTGTGGCTTGTTTCACGCAGTCTCGCTTTCTCTATTTCCAGTTCTTTATTTATGGATAGTTTCTCACCTTCTTTCCGAGAAATATGGCCGCTCGTTTGAATTGATACATCGGTTTTAGGACATTTCTTTTCCTTGTAGCTTTTAGCAATAATATCTGATCGATTTTCCTTTATCCTGCCTGTATCAATCGACTCGCCCTAGAGTATTGCCATTTTGTTGTTCACTGTCTTCTTTCTGCTTTATATATTTCTAACATCTGTAGTTTTTTCCTCTTTGGCTTTCCATAATCCTACCATAATTTCCTCTCTATCAATCTTCCAATTATGCCATGCTCGTACTTACATTTGCTCTCTACTGGACAGTCAAAACAAAGAAATTGCTTTATCACAATCTCCATATTTTCTAAACTTCCGTTTTCTCTTGTTACTTTTATGTTTTAGACAATTTCTGTTAAGAATTTTGGTCCGGTGCCACAATCGAAAACCTTATGCTTTCAATATTAAGTCCTTCACTTTTCTGTTAGTGCAGTAATCTTATTTATCCATTTCCGCTTTGCTTAATCTTCTCCAATATTGGCCATGAAGGAGGAGGAACTTTTCTTGTCAACGTCTTAGTGTAAATATTTAGCCATCCTATTTTCTGTTTACTTTTAATGTTTGCTGCTTTTTAAATGCTTTCTGACGTTCATTCTCCATCCTTATCAAAACGCTATCTTACCTCAAACCTAGTTTTATGATTCATTCACGTGTTCTACTTATGTCATATACTTTCCTTGTATTCTTTACAATACATTTTTGTAGTCGTTGAGTTGATATTTTATAATAATTTCCCAATTGCATAAAGCTCTTTCCCCACGTATTCGTTCAATATATAATCGTTCTTTTAAATGATGCAGTTATTGTATCTTGCTTCTTGCTTGTGTTATTTTGAACAATCTAATTCATGTAGCTGCAGTAGAAATGTATTTCAAACTCTATCTTATTACTGTAGAAGCTACAGTATTGATATATCTTAACTTAGTTTTAGGATTTAACTCTTTTTTTAATAGTTTACTTCATCCATCTATATTATTTCTTTTAAGTTGTTCTTTAATTTATGTGCGTTGCGCTCTGCCGAGTTCATAAATCCCAAAATAAATTTCAATCTGACTTTGGTCTAATTGTCCTACATCTGTTTCGTTAACTAACACAGTCGTGTCTTAAATATTTCTTCAGAGCCAATCTTCCTTTTGCATATTTTTCTAAAGCAAATTTTGTTTTCATTGAATCAATCTGTAAACTGTATTTTACAGGGTTTCTACTTGTTTGTGATCTTCAGTATGCAATTGATGTAATCCATGAGTAGCACATATTATTTGTTGCCATTCTACAGCAATTGCATCTGAGTTCAGTCTAGTTCAACATGTTGGTTATAAATGTTAACGTTTGACAAGGAAACAGAGGAAACATGGAGTTTCATGGAATAGGCTCCTTCAAATAGGAAAAGAGTTCTGTTTTATTGTTCCAGGTTCTGTTTCTATACAGAATTAATTGTCTTCCATTTATTGATGATTTATTTGACGTGCCAACTGCTGTTGTTGTTGTTTACTAAAAGTACGTTCTGATCGAGTAGACCAATGATAAATACCATTCCAAACGTGACCATCTCATCTATGTTAATCTGAATATTTTACTCTAGATTAAATTACACAATGTAACCCATTTTTAAGTAGGTTAGGTTTCATTTAAACAAGATATAACTGCTGTTTCTAGCAGAGATAGATTCTCGTTAACACGTTCATTCCTCTCGGAACCAATCTGATGTTGCGTATTCATCTTTCAAAAAGTTATTTAAACACATTCATAAACACGTGGTGCTGCCAAATGTTTAGACCAATTCTTTGTTTCTAGTCGTTAATTTCCTTTTTAAAGTACCTGGCTATTTCTCTTGCTGTTATTCACCCACAAACTGCTATTGTTCAGGTATTGCACTTCTTTCTTTGCGCATGGGTGCTTTATTTACCGTATCCACCCATTCCAGTTCTTGTCCTTCATTTTAGTTTCAATGAATTGTAGCTTTTTTTTATCTGCTTCTCGGTAAAATTGTTTTGAATGAACGTCGAAAATTCTGTTTTGCCAAAAGAATCCTTGCATCTGTTCATAACGGCAGATTTAACCAATATCTTTTATTTTTAGAACTTCTTTGATTTAAAGGGAGGGAACTACGTTTTGGTTTTTATAGTATTTGTCCCTTATTTTCCAGACTTGTGACAGATCCTTTCTTTTCTATGTATCACCCTATTGTCTCTCTGCTTGCCAAGTTATTTACATGGATTTCGATGGCCCTGTTGTAGTAGTTTGGTTGGGATATTCCGTTTGTTCTGAGGTTCTTTTTGCTATGTTGGTAATGTTGGTGTTCAAATCGAAGTTTATGACGGTAAGGTTCGTTTTTCGTTTTATGTCGTTGATTCTGTTTCATCATTTAGATTTTATCTCTGAAAATTTTGTTAGTACATGGAAAACTCAATCCATCTTAATTCTTTAGATATTTCCATCTGCTGAGATTTAAAAAATTGCTTCTAGAACATAAAAAAAATATTTGATTTTTTTCTTTTCGTTTATTTCCTACGTCGTAACAGAAAACAGACCGTTTTTGTTTGTTCTCTGTAAAATAATGCGATAAAAATTACACAATTCGTGGCTTGCGAGGACAGGTTTGAGATAGGAAAGAAGTTAAACATAGAATATAATAAATATCAATTAATAAAGTTAATCAATACAGAGTTTAAATAAATAGGTTTGTAAGAATGCACACACAAGTCATTTAGCTATTTCGTGTCACACAAAAAAGTGTTATAGAAAATGGGATTTACGAAATCAATCGGATAATGTGTATAGAAAGTGTATTCCTGTCAATGGAAATAGTTAGTGCTTTAGAGGCAAATGAGTGCGATCAGATAATAGCCAGTAGTAAAGAGAAAAATGGATGGCGTAAGTCTTTAAAATGGTAGAAAGTATTCAGTGAGCATTAAGACTAACTCCTCGCTAAACAGGGGAACGAGAGAGAGAGAGAAAAAGAGAGAGGGGTCAAAGACAGAAGAGAGAAGGAGAGAGAAGGAGAGATGGAAGGAGAGGGAGAGAGAAGGAGAGCGAAAAGAGAGACAAAGAAGTCAAGAGGAAGAGCAAAATATGACAGCTTAGCCATGACTGTCATTAAGAATAAGAAAGCTGTTTATTAATTTGTTTGGAGTATGTAACTTTTACTCAAAGAATGTTATTATTAAAGTCTACATTGTCCCGGAAAATCGCATGTTCTTTTAAATAACCAAAAGCATACCTCACATACAACTGGATTTCGACTACTTTGCTGATTGGCTGAAATAATACGCATAACAACGGCGAAGCTAAAGTGTCGTCTGCCTAAGATCGTTATATATTTAGATTAATGCATTGGAAATTTTCTTCTCTAAGTTGTTCTATTCGTAACCCCAACTTTTTCTTTTATTTCCCTTCATATTTTCGTTATTTGTGGTTTCACTTTTGTCAATCAGCATCCTCTAACTATGCTGCAGTTTGATTTTTTTTCTCTTTTATTGTTTCCACTTTTGAATTCATCTCTTCAGATTTTCTATGGAAAATCTGTGAAGATAAAAGTTAAAAATGAAAACAATTCACTGCCAACACAAAATTAGGTCACAGTATTCACTCATAAACCTTTAATATACTTGATAGTATATCATGAGACCAAAACGAAATACTGTGTTCCTACCAGCAATTAATTTTGCTGATTTGTTTTTCTTATATATTAGTTCGAACTTTCTTGGTTACGTTTTCAGCAATTATGGCGTCAAGATTTATATTCTCATTATTTTGTATTGTTTGTTTTAAACTCAGTGTTCGTACTTTCGCTGTGCATTCTTTCTTCCGAATGTTCCATTTTTATATCTATACCTGACATTTCTTTCATTTGAGAATGTATCTAAATTTACTTTTACATCAACGTTACTTTCTCTCCAGATGTATTATGCGTGCATGCAGTTGTAGTCTAGATTTGGTGGTACAAAATAACTGTAATATATACATGTAGGATAAAAACGAATTCTATTGTTCATTTATGTAGTACATAGGTTATAAAGTCTCATTTTTCCTTTAGATTATCTGCCTTTTTTTTATCGGATAACAATTGATTTCCTTGCGTTGATGTGAAATTTTCTATCCTTATTTTCGTACTTTTTTAAAATCAAATTCAAATTATGCATTCCATTTTAAACCTTTACCCGGACAATGTTTACATTTTTGTTTTATTGTTTTTACGTCATGATGTTGACTTGACTTCGTTTCCATTTGTCTCTGTTAATTTGCGAATTGTTTGAATATCCATAATTCATTACTAATATTAGACAACATCAATAATGATTTAATGCATTACGCAGCTCCATCAAGCCTTTTACTGTTTTGTCTCTTGGCTAACATTAGAACTACAGAGACAGCGTGGTTAGAAGTCTGTTCCTAATCTCTTCATACTGTGCCGTTACTTAATATTGTTCCTTCTTAACATACGTTGCGTAGTTTCTAGTGTGAAAACTTTGATCAATCGTTCCAATAAAAATTCTTTTCAGTTTCCCCTATTTCACAATTGAGGGCTACATTTCTCAATAGATGCCTCAATTTTTCATTATCTTTTCATTTATATCAAGTATTGGCTATTTACTTACATTGGGTATTGGTCATGTAGGTTTCCTTTTTTTATGCCATCGCTTACAGTATGGCATTCTGTAGGCACCACCACTTTTAGTTTAAATGTCTGGTGTAGTTTCTTCAGTCTTTCTTCTCAAAGAATTCTGCAACTTCAGCCTCTCTCATGTATTCCTTAGCTTCTTTGAAGACAAAAAACAGTCTTTTGTGCAAGCTTTTGGATATTTGTTAATTTTTCGTTGTATT
>NC_043019.1:25788929-25791429 GCF_006345805.1 Octopus sinensis | reverse complement strand
TCCATATGTTCAATTTTGCTTCTGTTCAAAACTACGCTTTTCAATCCAACCTTCATTCTGACGTCAGCACTAATTGTATTCACCGTATCAACGAGGGAACTGATCTGGAATTCATCCTTACTGCAAAGCTTGAAGTCATCCGTAAATAACAAGTGCTTAACATTTTTGTTAGTGACCCTTCAGTTCATATCCAGTCTTAGCTTGCCTCGAAATCATTGTCAGCGGTGTCGTATGGGTGTATGCATCAATGTTACGATAAATATGTTCGAACTAATGAGATACTGTGGGGCTAGTTATCCGAGTTATACTTTGCAGAAGGTATCATATTTTTGTCATTTATCAGGTATCAATCTCTAGATGTTGCTGTGGAGTTGGAGAGAAAAAGAGAAGATGGAAAGGAGCGGAGAAAAATGAGGCAGAAGGAAAAGAAGGAAGAAGTAGATGATGAAGAACATGAAGAATATGAAGATGAAGAAGATGAAAAGGAAAGTGAAGTAGATGATAATAGTGAACAACGACGACGACGAAGAAGAAGGAGAAGAGGAAAAAGATGGTAGCGATGATGAAGAAGGTAAAGGAGAAAAAGAAGGAGAAGATGGAGATGAAGAAAATAAAGGAGAAAATGAAGACGCTGATGATAATGATGATGATGCTTATGATGATAAGGGGAAGAGAAGGAAGAAGAAAAGAAGAAGTAGATGATGAAGAAAATGAAGAAAATGAAGAGGAAGAAGGACACGAAGAGGAAAGTGAAGTAGATGATGAACACAACGTCGATGACGACGATGACGCCGATGAAGAAGAAGAAAAAAGAAATAAGAAAAAAGAAAAGAAAAGAAAAGAAGAAGAAAAGAAAGAAAGAAGAAGAAGAAAGAAGATTGTAATGATGATGAGGAAAAAGAAGATAATGACGAGGAAGAAGGTAAAGAAGAAGAAAAAGAAGGATAAGAAGAAGAGAAGGAGAAAGAAGAAGAAACGGAAGTATAAGAAAAGGAAAAGGAATAGACGGGCCTTCTCAAATGCTTGATAAGGTTTTTAATAATATTTCATTTGCAGCGACCAGGTTTTGGTCAATTAGCTAAAGGTAGAATAGGCGCAGGTGTGGCTGTGTGGTAAGTAGCTTGTTTACCAACCACATGGTTCCGGGTTCAGTCCCACTGCGTGGCACCTTGGGCAAGTGTCTTCTGCTATAGCCTCGGGCCGACCAAAGCCTTGTGAGTAGATTTGGTAGACAGAAACTGAAAGAAGCCCGTCGTATATATGTATATATATATATATGTGTGTGTGCGTGTATGTTTGTGTGTCTGTGATTGTCTCCCTAGCATTGCTTGACAACCGATGCTGGTGTGTTTATGTCCCCGTTTCTTAGCGGTTCGGCAAAAGAGACCGATAGAATAAGTACTGGGCTTACAAAAGAATAAGTCCCGGGGTCGAGTTGCTCGATTTAAGGTGGTGCTCCAGCATGGCCGCAGTCAAATGACTGAAACAAGTAAAAGAGTAAAGAGTAAAGAGGTACACACAAAAAGAAAAAAAAAGAAAAAGCGCCAAGTAATAAAGACATATGGCTTTTAAGATGGCGACGGAGGAGAAATGAATTCGAAAGAATCTCGCAGTAAATATGCTCACATCAGAAATTGCGTGATAAATAATCATTAGAAAGTTTGAATTTCTTCGTATTTTGCTTTCACAACTTTGTAAAATCTCCAAATTGAAATTAAGATAAAGCGAGAACTTTATTTTCGATTCGTCGCGACCTGTAAAGTAATAATTTATAGAGGTGATGGATAACGTAGAGGGAGATAACACTGAAATCAAGATGTATGTATGTATGTATGTATGTATGTATGTATGTATGTATGTATGTATGTAGTTTATTTCTAGTTTATATAGATTGATATAAAAAGGAAATATACGTTTAGATGTGATGAATAAAATGGAGGAAATCAATACTACTATCAAATTTTAAATTCAAGACAATAATAATAATAATAATAGTAATAATTATAATAATAATAATAATAATAATAATAATGATAATAATAATAATAATTATTATTATTATTTCTTTACTACCCACAAGGGGCTAAAAACAGAGGGGACAGACAAACAGATTAAGTCGATTACATCGACCCCAGTGAACTGGTACTTAATTTATCGACCCCTAAAGGATGAAAGGCAAAGTCGACATCGGCGGAATTTGAACTCAGAACCTAACTGCAGACGAAATAATAATAATAATAATAAAAATAATAATAATAATAATAATAATAAGAAGAAGAAGAAGAAGAAGAAGAAGAAGGAGAACGGTTTCAAATTTTGCCACAAGGGCAGCAATTTTGGTGGAGGGAATGAGTCGATTATATCGATCCCAGTGTTCAATTGGTACTTTATTTTATCGACCCCGAAAGGAAGAAAGGTAATTCAACCGTGGCAGAATTTGAACTCAGAACATAGCGACGGGCGAAATACCTATTTCTTTACTACCCACAAGGGGCTAAAC
>NC_043019.1:25773929-25783929 GCF_006345805.1 Octopus sinensis | reverse complement strand
TGGATGTGTTTATTATCCGCAAGGATCAGATGGCATTTAGAATATGCCTTAACCATATCTGATGAAAGCGCTTAAGAATATTTACGCTTGAGAAGGAATAGGAAATATCCAGACACGATACACGGCAGCATTTGTACGCCTGTTAGTGATACACGGGGATCAGACACAAGACTCAGGAACCATGAAGGAATCAACTGCTTCCTGAAGTCATATAGCAATCATAGGCAAACTGCGACCCTTGAGACTTTCTGAGTGTCACACCTAAATGGAAAATTAAATTGATTTCTTTTACCAGTGCGGCCTGCCTGATGTTTATCCATGTCTTATACGAGCCGCGTCTTCAAAAAGATTGCCCGTTCCTGTCTTAGAGAAGTGATCCCGATCTACAAAGTCAAAACGATTGAGTACGTTGCCCAGCGAGATAAACAAATGCTGTGATCTTTACAGTAAGATATATGAAAACAAGGCGTTATGAACAAAACAGATCTTTTCTAGGTTCTTCTTCAACAAACAGAAGCCTTCGTACTGTAATTAAAGCATCTCTGTTGAAAATGCTTTGCATATATGGTTGTTCAGATCAAATCTGCATCAATAATTAAACCATTTCACGATGAAATGGTAGCAAGGATCAATGTCAGTGTGAAGACGATGGGGATCCATTCTTGTAGGAAAATGCTGTCAAAACGGTGACATCCTTACTCCAAGTCTATTTCTCTTCTAATTTACTACTGCTCTATTTCATGATTTTCTTGCTCTTCTGTATTATATGTGAGCTATTCTTGGCTATTTGTGAGGTAATCTGGGATGTTTGTGCGGTATTCTGGTATACATGTGAGGCATTCTGGAATCTAACATGAGGCAGCGATGTTCTGTTAGTCCCTTCCGCTTGCTGTGTTTTGCTGTCAACGCATATGTCGTTCACTCTTTATTCGTGATTTTTTTAATGCAGAGGACTGCGATTTAGTTGCACATAAAGCAAGTTCTTTTGGATCGTATTTCTGCATCTGTATAGTAAGATATTTGGTCTCAGTATTAGCCTAGAGATGGCCTACCCCAGACAACACATGCCTGACAACCTTTCGTCTTTGTTGAAAGCGCACAGTTGTAAGAAGTATTCATACATAGACACATACACACATAACCATTCACACACACAGACATAGATATACATATAAGCATACATATGCACACACACACATACATATCCATCCATCCATCCACACACAGACAGCACTTACCACATACACACACACACACCTGGATGTGTGACGTACACACACACAACTCACCTACATTCACAAATGCATTTACGTGTGTCTCAGTTATTTCGACTGTTCAGGAAATTCCATAAAGAAGTACGGATACGCACACACATGCACACACGCACGCACACACACACATGTACACATGCATACACACACAGACACACACGATTTCGCATGTATAGAAAACAGTTGCGTATGTTGCATGTCAATGGATCTGCTCGCTTCCTTTCCATTGCATTTGACGTTGAGCAATGTCGGCCATGTTTTACCATTTAACCAGTCACACACATAATTTGACGTTTTTCTCTCTCAGCAAATGTCAAAATAGCTGAAACTCAATGCTGTAGAAATTGTATTGTTGTTCGCTGAAATATCAGATAAATCGCCCAGACTAGTCGTCATCATGTACGTCTCATGTACAGAAAGCTTGCTACGTATCAGGAGACAAAATACTTTTTAAGCTTATTCTACATCGCCTTCCTCTTTCTTTCTTTCTTTCTTTCTTTCTTTCTTTCTTTCTATTTCCCATTGTGTATAATGTTGTATGTCGGTGTATGGAGTGTCCATTGGAATCCACGTCAGACGCTCTTATGTCCGAAACAAGTTGCGGTGTTTGACTTTGAAGAGAATTAAATTAGGGGCGTGATCATAGCCATGGTGTGAAGAAGTTCACTTTGCAGTCACTTGGGTCTTGGTTCGCTCCTACCATGAGGCACCTTTTAGTATAATAATGCTTAAAGAAAGTCTTTTGTGTCTCCACTCGTTGGGCCATGTCCGATCTTCAAAGACACAAAATTCTTTGCTCCATTTACCACCAACATCTGATCTTTGGTGTCCTTAGTACCGTCCATTCTTTTGTGCGCTTTCAGGTCAGGTCTAGTCCGAGTATACCTCAGTTTGTCAATATGTTACTTCTTACTTCGTCTGTCGTTACGTTCAGAGTTCAAATTCCGCCGAGGTCGACTTTGCCCTTCATCCTTTCGGGGTCGATAAATTAAGTACCAGTTACACACTGGGGTAGATGTAATCGATTTACTCCCTTTGTCTGTCCTTGTTTGTCCGCTCTATGTTTAGCCTCTTGTGGGTAATAAAGAAACGGGTATTTCGTCTGCCGTTACGTTCTAAGTTCAATTTCCGCTGAGGTCGACTTTACCTTTCATCCTATCGGGGTCGATAAATTAAGTACCAGTTACGCACTGGGGTCGATGTAATCGATTTAATCCCTTTGTCTGTCCTTGTTTGTCCCCTCTGTGTTTAGCCCCTTGTGGGTAGTAAAGAAATAGATATGTTACTTCTTACAGTCGTAACAACACGTGAATTGTGGTTCTTCTTCCTCTCCATACTTCAGACTTGGCGTTCATAGACACTCTTCTTATTAATTGTGAGAAAGGCGACTAGCTGGTAGAACCGTTTGCACGCCGATCAACGTGCTTAGCTGTCTTAACGTTCTGTGTTCAAATTCCACTGAGGTCAACTTTGCCTTTCATCTCTTCGGGGTCGATAAAAGCAGTACCTGTCAAGTACTGGGGTCGATGTAATCGATTCCCCCACCCCTAAAAAAACTGCTGTCACTGAGAAATAGAAAATTTCAAACCTTTATTTGTGAGAAAGAAATTTAATCATAAATATTAAAAAGAAAAAAAAATAATCCTTAAAATTCGAAAAGATTAATGATTGATGATGACCGGTATATAGATTGGCTAGAGATGCATTTCAGGAAATTATTGCGATAACATCACAAGAGATTAATCTGATTAATGATTTATTTTTAAAGTAATTACTGAAACAAAATTAATACCGAGAAATGCTTGCTGTATTGGCGTGGTTGTGTGGTAAGAAGCTTGTTTCCCAACCATATGGTTCCGGGTTCAGTCCCATTGTATGGCATCTTAGGCAAGTGTCTTCTACTATAACCTCGGACCGACTAATGCATTGTGAGTAAACTTTGTTGTCGGAAACTGAAAGAAGACTGCCGTGTGTGTGCGCGTGTGTGCGTGCGCGTATATATATATATATATATATATATATGCGCGCGTGTGTGTGTTTGCATTTGTATTTATGCTTGTCGCCCCGTCTGACAACTGGTGTCGGTTAGTTTTCGTCCAATAACTTAGCGACCGATAGAATAAGTCCCAGGCATAATGAAGATTTAAAAAATAGCAAGTACTGGGGGATAATTTATTCGACAAAAATTTATAGGCGCAGGAGTGGCTGTGTGGTAAGTAACTTGCTTAACAACCACATGGTTCCGGGTTCACTTCCACTGCGTGGCACCTTGGGCAAGTGTCTTCTACTATAGCCTCGGGCCGACCAAAGCCTTGTGAGTGGATTTAGTAGACGGAAACTGAAAGAAGCCCGTCGTATATATGTTATTATAAGATATGTATGTGTGTGTACATGTTTGTGTGTCTGTGTTTGTCCCCCCAACATCGCTTGACAACCGATTTTGGTCTGTTTACGTTCCCGCAAATTAGCGGTTCAGCAAAAGAGACCGATAGAATAAGTACTAGGCTTTACAAAGAATAAGTCCTGGGGTCGATCTGCTCGACTAAAGGCAGTGCTCTAGCATGGCCGCAGTCAAATGACTGAAACAAGTAAAAGAGTGAAAGAGTAAAGAGGTATCCAGGCATGGCCGCAGTCCAATGACTGAAACGATACAAAGAATAAAAGATATTAACATCTACCAAGCATTTCCACTTTACTTAATCCACGTCGTTAATGTGTTTCAGAGAGGCATGAGAGCCACACATTCTCACTTGCTGTCCTGTTCCTGTAAACAGAAGGACGCTGTCGTTGTTAATGGCTGAGGCGGTAAACTATAACATCCGTTGCCCCAGCAGATCGATATCTCCTTGATATGTGTTCAGATGTTATAAAGACTGGTTTTAATCTTTTATTCAACCAATCCTCTCACTCCATCGCCCCGCCCCCGCAGCTTCTCGGTAGTATCGCTACTAATTACTATAATATTACTAATTACAATAGGGACATCATTACACGTTGATCGCCGAGAAAATAAATAACTGTTATTTATTGATTCGATCGATTATCAACTTGTGACACAATTTTCATAGAAAGCGGGTTTCTGCCTTATAAAGAGAAATCAATATGTTATTGTCCCTATAAAAGGGTCGGTAGAGGGCGCAGCGGACGAAGTGCATTGTAGTATTTAGTTTCATCTTTTATATCTTCTGGGTTTAAGTCCCACCAAGATCGATTTGGCGTTTTATCTTCCCGAGAGCGTTAAAAGCAATTACCAGTCATATTTTGGGGTCTATTTAATCGACTATAAACCGCAAATACGTAGATCTAGTATCTAAATTACAAATCGTTTGGGTAAAACTGTAGCAAAAAACCTTAGAGCAGTTTCAAATCCCAGTTGCAGTCGTTTTGTTTTCTATGTGAGTATATAAAAAGAAAAAAATGAAAATGAAAAAATTCTATATTTGCTACTTTCTTTTCCTTTTATTCTTTTACTTGTTTCAGTCATTTAACTGCGGCTATGCCGGAGCACCCACCACCTTTAGTCGAGCAAATCTACCCCAGGACTTATTCTTTGTAAGCCCAGTACTTATTTTCCTGTTCAAATCCCACGCCTGATCTTAACTCTAAATCCACCAAATATAATCATTTTGCCACCTGTGTGAAATAAACAGATAAATGTATTAAAAGATTAGGTGCTCCAGCATGGCCACAACCCTACTGCTGGAACTACTTAGAGTCTAAAAGAAAGGATCTGTTTGTCTCGAAAATATTTGTGGATAAAATGGAGTCGATAAAATATGAGACAACGTTGGCAAAGGTCGGGAGTTCAAACATGCTGCAGATATGGTGTGTGCTGGGTTCCTGGGTAAATTATTAACTCTACAGTGATTGGCTCAGTCAAATCAGATGTCAGGCATACGTAGCCAATCGATCTGGTTTAATATAATATAAAAAAAATATCGAACGGTCGACATTGAATTCCTTCTCGTTATGACGTCTGGATTACAATTCCTATGATGATTGATAATGCGCGTGTGCGTCCACTTTTTGTGTGGTGTGGTGTGTGTGTGTGTATGTATACATATATATGAGTATGTGTGTGTATAGGCACAGGCGTGGGTGTGTGGTAAGAAGCTTGCTTCCAACAACATGGCTCAGGGTTCAGTTCCACTGCGTTGGCAGTTGTCTTCGACTATAGCCTTGGCCTGACCAAAGCTTTGTGAGTGGAAAATGAAAGAAGCCCGTCATATATATATATATATATATATATATATATATATGAATATATCTGTAGCTATGCCTATATATATACACTAGGCTGCCCATGACCCGTTGGGTCACCGGGAAACTCTGAGTTTCCCAGCAACAGAGTTTTGTTCCGTGGATTTTATGTACTTTTCCAAATTATTTCGCATGTTTTCAACGTATGTGACTTGGAAATCACGCGTAAACGGATTCTTTTCCCAGAAAAGGAAAGATTTGCCTGCTATTTTTTACATGGGCTTCTACCACGTAACAGTTATTTCGCGTCCTTTATCGCAAATATCAGTTACGTGCAAGAAGGGCGTGCTAAAAATAGTAGTCAAATCTTTGGAGGTGAGATACGTTGAATGTACTCGAAAAATACCTATGGAAAAAATTATTTCACTCCAAAGTTACGAACGGGTCTTCTACGAAATATTTACCGTATTTTTAAAGTCATTTTTACTTAACAATATTTTTAGGAATGCTATTCACTTGAAAATAATTTCTAAAAAACATTAAGATATTGTCTGTTTAAAGAAGGCCGAAATATAAATACTTAATGTACAAACAGCTTACATTTTTGAAATCACATTCACTTAAAAATATTTCTAAATGATTAAAATATTGTGTTTAACAAAAGCGAAAATAGAAACATTTACAGTAAAAAAATAAACCGTATTTTTTCGTTGTTAAGTCACTGTGTCTAATCGAAAGGTAAAAGTTTCTTCCCTTTCAGGGTTAAGTTATTTTCGGAGAATTTTCCGACTATGCACAGATTTGGGTATTCATACCCCGAAAACCCCTAATATCTCAATAATCAATTGTCCAACTTTTGCGACAACTGTCGTATATATATATATATACCACAGGCTTCTTTCAGTTTCCATCTACCAAATCTACTGACAAAGCTTTGGTCAGCCCAAGGCTATATTAGAAGAGACATGTCCAAGGTGTCACGCAATGGGACTGAACCCAGAACCATGTACCTGGGAAGCAAGTTCTTTACCTTACAATGTGTGCATGTTTGTGTGTGTGCGTGTGTGTGTGCGTGTGCGTGTGTGTGTATGTGTGTGTGTGTGTATGTGGCGATTTCAACTTGCAACGTAAAGTACATAAGTGCGGCAATGCAACCCGCAGTTTCTGTAACTCCATCGCTTTTCATAATACTAAATATAACATAATAATAATAATAACAATAATAATAATAATAATAATAATAATAATAATAATAAGAAGAAGAAGAAGAAGAATGTATGTATTGGTATTTATTGCAAGAAAGAGTTAGGTTTCTTCCTCTAATACTTTCCGAGGTTCAACTTACACAAGTGAATGTGTGGAAAGCGAAATGGGAATTTTGAAAGAAGCGTCTATAAAACTAGTTTTGAAATATTGAATGGCTGTTGGGGTCTACAAGAACAAAATATTAATCAAAGGGGGTCCATAAACAATAAACATGGTCGTGAAACCCTGTTTTAACAGATTGATTTCGGAAACACTCAGAGAGTTTTTGGTGATGTTAACGAAGATTCTTGTATCACACAAAGCATCAATGGGTTTGAGAGAGTTAAAGAGAGAAGATAGTTTTGTAAAATGTAAAAATAACTGATCTGTCTATCAGTCAGACATCTTCATAACAATTTATGAGACGATGAGAAATAGCAATCAGACATCAGCTCATTCGATTTTCATGATTTTTAATTAAAAAGAACTTTCCGAAATAGACCAGTCGGTGCCTCCAGAGAGATTTCTGCAGACAAGGAAAATAATAATCAATTATGATTGTATTGATTGATTTTGTCGTCTTTAAACAGAATTTTTTACGTTAATAGCCTCCATGGCTAATCAGTAATGTAAATAGCGACGAATATCTTACATAAGATCCTATCCGGCGTCACATCACTAGTTCTAGTTGATGGGGATGAGATTATATTTTCGACTGCTATTAATATTCTTGAAAAAGAAAAAGACGTTTAATGTAGTTTTATTTGGTAGAATCAGTAAGATAATGATGGCGGAAATACCTTAAAAAATTCTGATTTGAAATTAGAGTTCCCATCGTAGTTATATTTACAGTAAATGGTTAACTACACGAATACTGATCTGCCTTGGTTGTTCCCTGATCCAGCAACCGTCAGGTCAAACGTCTTGAAGACATCATCATATGTCGCTCTTCTTTACCCCATATCTTGGGTATAGAACAGTGATTCTCAACCACGATGCATATGGCTCTTGAGGGACCATGAAAGATTTTCTTGTTCAAGCTCACGTTTGGCTATACTTCTACAATACAAAAATATTTGAGTCATTTAAAAAAAATATAGTTCCTAATATTTAATATAAAAGAATTTTTGAAGCATCAAATGGTTATGGAAGTCCACAAGAATAAAATAATAATCAAAAGGGTCCATAGATAAAAAATGGATGAGAACCCTCGGTGTAGAGTTACTTTATTTACCCAATGTATTTTTGGCGTTTTTCTTTTTGTTTTTCTAGGGTATCGGGTGTAATATTACAAAGGGTAGGAATCGCTAATACCAGAAAAGGGTATTTTTATATCCACACACATACGCACACGTACGTGTACACACCCAGACACAGACACAGACACACGCACTCACACACACACACACACACACACACACACACACACGAGCACGCGTACACTCACGTACACTCACACGTATTACCCTGTGATAATAAGCGCTCAAAAGGTGCTGTGTGAATGTGATGGTGGTGGTGGAGGTCAGTATGACCAATACAAAGGGTTCTGTGGGTATAGGAGGAGTTATACGAACAAAAGAGGTGGTCATACGTGTATAGGTTGCTCTCAATATGATGCACACAGCAGACGGGAACGAGGAGGGGTTAAGTTGTTCAACATTGAAGTCAGGTGAATTTATTTCACTTTCTAATGTAACAGCCTTTGGCAGTTATAATTCAACATGGCAAATTTTATTTCTTAACAAGGCTGATCACATATTAATGGGTTCCCCTTGATACACGCACTCACACATGTATACATTTATTTATATGCATGTATATACATACATGCATATATGTATATACATACATATAAATGTATATATGTATGTATGTATGTATATATATATATATATATATACATATATATATATATACTCATATATATAGACATATATGTATACACACACACATATATATATATATATATGTATATATATATTTACATATATATATATACAAATACATACATACATATATATATATTATATATATATATATATATATATATATATAACAAATACACATACATACATATATATATATATATATATACAAATACACATACATACATATATATATATATATATATATACAAATACAATACATACATATATATATATATATATATATATATATATATATACAAATACAATACATACATATATATATAATATATACATACATACGCACACACCGACACATACACACACACACACACACGCACACACATATATATATATATATATACATGCTTCGATGCATTCCTTTTCTTTAGCCGTCAACTGGAGACCTGACACGATTGATTTCGACATTTCTTGACATCATCGTTCCAACCAACAGTGCGGAGCAACATTGATGCTATCAATGGATGCGCATATTCTCCTTCTCCGCTCTCCCTGTTAATATTTGTATGTATATGTATGTATGTATGTATGTATGTATGTATGTATGTATGTATGTATGTATGTGTATTTATATTATATTCTTAATCTTTTCTCTTTTCTTATCTCCGCCTTCTTGTTTGTATTCCTGCATTCACGTCAACACGCATCAATATTTCTTCGTTCGATCATTTATTTAGAAATCCATCGATTGAGTAAATATTGACAGTTAAATTTCATTCTTGCATCGATGAATTTTTTTAACGTTTTGATCAATTTTCTAACCGCACACAACTGTTGTCCAGATATTTCACGTTCATACAACTGTTAGAGCTTCTCTGCTGGCCAATGAAATTCTTCCAGTCAGATCTTGTTCTGAGAGAATAAAAGAAGAAAGTTCCCCTTTATAACTCTATATATTTCTTTACTGCCCACAAGGGGCTAAACATAGAGGGGACAAACAAGGACAGACAAAGAGATTAAGTCGATTACATCGACCCCAGTGCAAAACTGGTACTTTATTTATCGACCCCGAAAGGATGAAAGGCAAAGTCGACCTCGGTGGTATTTGAACTCAGAACGTAACGACAGACGAGATACCGCGAAGCATTTCGCCCGGCGCGCTAACGCTTCTGCCAGCTCGCCGCTTTATAACTCTATATCAACATTGCAGTAAAAGGTTTGCTTCCCAACCACATGGTTCCTGGTTCAGTCCCACTGTGTGGCACTTTGTCAAGTGTCTTATACAATAATCACTTCTTCAAAATTTCAAGCCATATGGGTAGAGTAGAAAGGATTATCATCGTTATTCTTAAATTGAACCAGCAGTTTGTCGATCTTTTATCTTTTACCATTAGGCAG
>NC_043019.1:25768929-25771429 GCF_006345805.1 Octopus sinensis | reverse complement strand
CTACGTTCATATGTATGTGATTCATATGTGAACTTGTTGAATTCTTTTAAATTTTGACTGTAAAATGCAGTAGAATTACTGCAAATAATTTCCAGAACAGTTCTTTGATTACTACTGCAGATAAAGTAAAAAACTGATCAAGTGATAAGCTATTTTAGAATTTCCAAGCGAAATAGTTAAATATAAATCCAAAATATTATCTGTTCGATCAACGGGAATCGTTTCAAGTAATCTTCAAACTATGATGGCAGCCGAAGTAGGAGTGTTCAGTAAGTGGTTTGAATTATATAATCTGTAAATGATTCCATTGACTTTAATTCCATTGTCTTTAAATAATTCCATACTCCAGCATCGTACAATCTTTTCCGTTTACTTAATGCTTCTTTTAATAATACTTCAACAGACAGTAAAGAATAAAAATGTAAATTGGGTAGAAACATGTTTGGAATTACTTTCCTTGCAGGAAAAATGAAGGCAATTAGTCGATAATAATTTTATTAATTACATATTAAAAGTCAGGAAGCTTCATAATGGTTAATGGCATTGTGTTAATGCTAGCTTCCGTTGGCAACAGGAAATATGGAAGTGACCTACACGTAATATACTTTTGTGCTGTGTCGAGGTGAAGTCAATTTCTGAAAACACCCGTTTCTTCCCTCCGCCATTTTCCTTGTTGTGACGTCGTAACTTATGTTCGGTATATGATGGATCTGAAATTACAGTGGTTTTCTTGCGTCCATAAACCGAGCGTATTAATACCAAATCAGTAAAACAGGCGTATTAAAACCAAATCAGTATTATACAAAGAGAATAGTCATACAAAGTCATACAAAGTACTTTGTATTTCGTTCCTCCGATATTTGGGTTTCGGCTTCACCAGTGTGACTTTTGCTTTTTATTGCTCCGTTGTTTATAAAATCCGGTATGGTGAGCACAGCACAGAAATAGTATGGTCCTGGGTTCGATACAATCGTCAATACCCTCTCCCCAAATTCCAGACCTTGTACTTATGCTAAAAATCGATATTATACAGGCTAGAAATCATATTATACAGGTCAATGATTGACACAAATGGTAAAACAGTCGACAAATTATTTTCTTAGTTTTTGTTACGTACCTTTTGGTCCTTAGTTGAAATTCCACTGAGATCGATTTTGCGTTTTATATTTCTGCAACCGATGATATAAAGTGCCAATCAAATATGCTACTTTCTCCCTACCAATATGCGTGACACCTCGCCGATTGAAAAAGATCTCATTACAACATTGTACCAGTAAGAATTTCGTGGTTATTTTCTTGAAAGTTTATAGAAAAATTACCAAAATTATAATTCCTTAAGAAATTGTATTTTCTGTGATGTTAATGACTTGTACTATTTCGTTATGCAACTGTAATATACTATGGTTGCGTAACGAAATACCACGTCGCAAGAAGTCATTAATATTTACGTACCTGTTCCG
Organism: Octopus sinensis; assembly: GCF_006345805.1. Lineage (NCBI taxonomy): Eukaryota > Metazoa > Mollusca > Cephalopoda > Octopoda > Octopodidae > Octopus > Octopus sinensis. Next base: position 25,769,969 of record NC_043019.1, on the reverse strand, counting down.
GGAATGCGTTTAATTTGTAAATTGCTATATCTAATAAGTACACACCACAAGATATATAGGCTATTTAAACAAAATGAGGAGTAATTGGTACGATGGGCGCTGATAAAAGGGCAAGAATTCCCGAAATATGGTATATACACCCATTACGCCATATACGCCATATTTCGCCTTCGAAATCATTGGTTGTTTACATCTGACGTCTCGCATACAAAACGTCGTAGCAGAAATCAGTGTTGGCTATAATTTCTATAAAGTATCTGTAGAGATAACTTTAATATATTTCTGTTATATATTAACTAATTGAGATGGCGTAAATTCCTCATAGATTGCTCTGAAGATAGTATTAGGAGAGAACGTCGTTGACAGCTATAGTCATTGGTATATAGTTGACACCTCTCCTACTTTGAGAGTTATTATCTATTATTTTTATATTTGTGTTAAGATTTGAATAGAAACAGAAATTATTGTTTATAAGAAAGTATTGCTTTATTTTTCTTTGCCCTTTTTCAATGTGAAAAGATTTTTTAAATGATTGAAACTACATTGAAAAGAAAATGTATATAGCAAACTCTTAAAAAATTCTCAACAATGGAATAAATTCGTGTACATAATCAATTTCTAATAATCTTCTACAATACAGCTATGGTGGTAAAGCTTCAGTAAATTTTAATAAATTGTACTAAATGTTCATTTCCATGTCAGAGGAATGTGTATGTGTCTGGACTTGAACTTGAACCCATAATTTCAGTGAATGAAATATTCCTTTCTACTCTAGGCACAAGGCCGGAAATTTTTGGGGAGAGGACCAGTCGATTAGATCGATCTCTGTACGCAACTGGTAATTAATTTATCGACCTCGAAAGGATGAAAGGCAAAGTCGACCCCGGCGGAATTTGAACTCAGAACGTAAAGACAGACGAAATACCGCTAAGCATTTCGACCGGCGTTCTATCGTTTCTTATTTCTTTACTACCCACAAGGGGCTACAAAGAGAGGGGACAAACAAGGACAAACAAACGGATTAAGTTGATTATATCGAC
>NC_043019.1:25743929-25763929 GCF_006345805.1 Octopus sinensis | reverse complement strand
TAATTGCTCCATCATGAAGAGCTTAAGCGAACGAAGCCGGTTGATTATATAATCATATTTCACAAAGAAAATCTTAATATCACTGTATTTCCTTTTTTTATTTTGTCCTATAATTCATCACGTGGGGAATTTTATGGAGTTTTTTTTTACCATATTTATATAAATAAATGAATATCTTTATGTGTGTGTTTGTGTGTGTGTATATAATATATATATATATATATATACACACACACGCATATATATATAATAATATATATATATATATATATATATATATATGCGTGTGTGTGTGTGTGTGTGTGTGTGTGAGAGAGAGGTGGCGCAATGGCCTAGTGGTTAGGACAGCGGACTCGCGGTCGTAGAATTACAGTTTCGATTACCAGAACCGGGCGTTGTGAGTGTTTATTGAGGGAAAACGCCTAAATCTCCACGTGGTTCCGGCAGAGGGGTGGCGAACGCTGCTGTACTCTCTCACCACAACTTTCTCTCACTCTTTCTACCTGTTGTACCTGTATTTCAAAGGGCCAGCCATGTTACACTCTGTGTCTCGCTGAATCTCCCCGAGAACTACGTTAAGGTTACACGTGTCTGTGGAGTGCTCAGCCACTTGCACGTTAATTTCACGAGCAGGCTGTTCCGTTGATCGAATCATCTGGAACCCTCGTGTATATATAGTGCCAGGTATATATATATATATGTATATATATATATATATATATATATATATATATAATAATATATATATATAAATAATAATATTAGGGAATATTATTCCAAACTTACTGGAAAAATTCAATTTAGTAATTATAATCAAATTTCATAATATATAATATATGTATATAAATTATAGAAGAACCAACCTTTTATCAATTCAACAATGAAATAACAATGATATAATTAAATTATACCATATAGAAAAAAATTAAATATACGATAAAACATATACCAATAATTAAGTAAAGTACAAAATAAAAAAGACAAAGTTGTTCTGTAATTTATATATATATATATATGTTTGTATATACATACACACACACACACACATATATATATACATCTGTAAGTACAAACACACACATGCACATATAAAGAGGGGCTGTATGATAAGAAGCTTGCTTCCCAACCACATGGTTCCAGGTTCAGTCCCACTGCGTTGCACCTTGAGCAAGTGTTTTCTACAATAAGCTCGGACAGACCAAAGCCTCGTGAGTGGATTTGGTAGACAGAAACCGAAAGAAGCCCGTCGGAAATACGCACACACACACACACACGCACACATATATATTTATGCGTATGTCTGTGTTTGTGCCCCCGCCATCGCTTGACAACAGATGCTGGTGTGTTTCTGTTTCCGTAACTTAGCGGTTCGGAAAAAGAGACCTAGAATAAGTACTAGGCTTACAAAGAATGAGTTCTGAGGCTGATTTCTTCAGCTAAAATCCCCTTAAGGTGGTGCTCCAGCGTGGCCGCACTCAAAGGACTGAAACAGCTAAAACAAATAAAACGAAACAAGATTGGAGAATATAACTGAAAAATGTATTTACTCATAAAACTTTCATACCTGTTTCAAAGATAATCATGATATTATTAAGGAAGATTAATCAAACGCAATGTTTTATCAGGCGGAATCTCATCTAAAACTGTTAGGAGAATGAAATTATATCATCACCACTAATTGCTCCATCATGAAGAGCTTAAGCGAACGAAGCCGGTTGATTATATAATCATATTTCACAAAGAAAATCTTAATATCACTGTATTTCCTTTTTTTATTTTGTCCTATAATTCATCACGTGGGGAATTTTATGGAGTTTTTTTTTACCATATTTATATAAATAAATGAATATCTTTATGTGTGTGTTTGTGTGTGTGTGTATATATATATATATATATATATATATATACACACACACGCATATATATATATATATATATATATATATATATATATATATATATATATATGCGTGTGTGTGTGTGTGTGTGTGTGAGAGAGAGAGGTGGCGCAATGGCCTAGTGGTTAGGACAGCGGACTCGCGGTCGTAGAATTACAGTTTCGATTACCAGAACCGGGCGTTGTGAGTGTTTATTGAGGGAAAACGCCTAAATCTCCACGTGGTTCCGGCAGAGGGGTGGCGAACGCTGCTGTACTCTCTCACCACAACTTTCTCTCACTCTTTCTACCTGTTGTACCTGTATTTCAAAGGGCCAGCCATGTTACACTCTGTGTCTCGCTGAATCTCCCCGAGAACTACGTTAAGGTTACACGTGTCTGTGGAGTGCTCAGCCACTTGCACGTTAATTTCACGAGCAGGCTGTTCCGTTGATCGAATCATCTGGAACCCTCGTGTATATATAGTGCCAGGTATATATATATATATGTATATATATATATATATATATATATATATATATATATATATAATATATATATTATATATATATATAATATATATATAAATAATAATATTAGGGAATATTATTCCAAACTTACTGGAAAAATTCAATTTAGTAATTATAATCAAATTTCATAATATATAATATATGTATATAAATTATAGAAGAACCAACCTTTTATCAATTCAACAATGAAATAACAATGATATAATTAAATTATACCATATAGAAAAAAATTAAATATACGATAAAACATATACCAATAATTAAGTAAAGTACAAAATAAAAAAGACAAAGTTGGTTCTGTAATTTATATATATATATATATGTTTGTATATACATACACACACACACACACATATATATATATATAGATTAATACATATATATATATGTATGTATGTATACACATATATATGTATTTCTATCTATGATTACCTGTTGTTTCTAATTTAATTCGTAGATAATCAAATGTAATATTTAATGGATTTTCGTAGGATTTTTATGTTTAAAAATTACAATTTCAAGTAGCAGACGCACGGAAAATGTAACGTTGTCGACCATCAGCGACACCAACATCAACGGTGAAATCGCTGCATTGTCAGCTACCATAATTACCCTTAAACAACATTTTCTCCTCCGAAAATAAATGAAATTTGAAGCATTTAAATGAAATTATACTTTCAGTTAGTTTAACGGTAATTTAAATTAGAAACGCTAACGGGAAGACATTGCACGAATTAATGCTTTATTGGTTGTTCCTCAGGAAGTTTATGTTGGTGATTTTGTTTTCCACCCACAGCATTTACATATCATGGCATAAAACTAAATTTATCTTTATCTTTTGTTTATTTTTAATACCTGTTTTCTCTCTACATTTAATAATCGATTCCTTAAGCCACTCCCACGCAATGATGCGCAAATTTTTCTCGTTGTACAACTTCCCACGTCTTAAGGCAAATTGAGGAAATAATAATAATAATAATAATAATAATAATAATAATAATTATTATTATTATTATTATTATCATTATTATTATTATCCTTATCGTCATCATTATCATTATTATCATGTTTAAAATTCACCGAGGTTGACTTTGCCTTCCATCCTTTCGGGATCGATAAATTAAATACCAGTTGCGTCGTACTGGGGCCGATCTAATCGACAGACCTCCGCCCCCTAAACTTTCAGACCTTGTACCTATAGTAGAAATTATTATTATTATTATTATTGTTGTTGTTGTAGCGAACTGACAGAATCGTTAGCATGCCGGGCAAACATCTTAGCGGTATTTCGCCTGCCGCTACGTTCCGAGTTCAAATTCCGCTGCGGTTCACTTTGCCTTTCATCATTTCGGGATGGATAAAATAAATACCAGTTGAACACTGGGGCCAATGTAATTTACTTATTCCCCCCCCCAAAAAAATTGCTCTTGTGGCAAAATTTGAAACCATTATTAAGAGTAGTATTGTTATAATAATAATAATAATAATTATTATTATTATTATTAGTAGTAGTTGTAGTATTCTGGTCACTGCCTGGAATCGAACTCGGAATATTGGGGTTAGTAGCCTGCGCTCTTAACCACTACGCTATTTGCCTGTGGGCATATGTAAATAATGTAAGTAATGTAAATAATGTACATAATTCCACATCACTTAAATATAAAACCGAAGTAAAATGTATATATAACATAAAAAAACCCTTCACTAGTTTCTCTCATGAAAGTGAAAAATATATATTTATAGGATAAATTTGCATATGTTTAGATATCGCTATGTATCTTATTGATGTATTGCATACCTTACATTATTTAAAATGAGTAATATTGACAGTCGCTTCGAAGTTTCAGCCTGATGAACCATCATCCGACTGTCTCTGTCACTATTGCGCATGCACCAATCTTTCCTTGACTAGTTACCGGTTACATAGCCTTGGCGTTTTGCACATTTCATGTGCAAACTGTGATTATTATGTTAATTACATAATTCTGTGCATTATGAAACAGCTGTCGAGTTTAAGAATTGCATATTTTCTTCACTATGTTCTATATTTCTTGTGCTCTATCTATGTATCTATCTATCAATCAAAATCTCTGGGTGTTTACTTATCTATCCATCTACTTACGTGTCTATATATATGCATACATACACACACACACACACACATTTACATATATATATATTATATTAAATTAGAGATAAAACCACTATTAGACAAATCATACAATGAAAAACTTAAGCCAATACATAAGATTAATTAATTTATATTATTTAAAATATATATCAAAATTATTAAAAAGATAATGAGTATAACACTACCATCGTTTCATGGCTGTCCAATTCATAATAATTCGAGTTACAGTCAATCTTCAGGTGATTGAAATATTTATCTTAGCGAGGTTTAACAATGTATACACAGAGAGAGTGTGTGTGTGTGTGAGGTAGTGTTATACTCATTATCTTTTTAATAATTTTGATATGTATTTTAAATAATATAAATTTTTATAGATAGAGAGAGAGAGAGAGAAAGAGAGCGAGATGGAATGAGAAAGCTGTGTTTATCTGAATTACTACATTCAAATCAGACCTATTTACGTTTCTGTTTGAGTCAATTTTGATGCCCTGAACAAAGAACTCGGGAAATGTGTTCAAATCCCTTTGAACACTACTATATGCATTTTATGTTGAGCATATCTAGCTCTCAACTATTGTCTGCAAATATTTATGTTTGTACATATGTATGTACGTGTGTATGTTTCTCTCTCTCTCTCTCTCTCTCTCTCTCTCTATCTATCTATCTATCCATCTATCCATCTATCCATCTGTCTGTCTGTCTGTTTATGTATGTATGCATGTATGTATGTATGTATGTATGTATGCATGTATGTATGTATGTATGTATGTATGTATGTATGTATGCATGTATGTATGTATGTATGTATGTATCTATCTATCTGTCTATCTATCTGTCTATTTGTCTATCTATCTATTTTTTATCTATCTAACTTTCTATCTATTTACCTACCTATTTATTATCTATCTATCTATCCATCTTTCAATCTATCTATCTATCTATCTATCTATCTATCTATCTATCTATCTATCTATCTATCTATCTATCTATCTATCTATCTATCTATCTATCTATCTATCTATCTATGTAGCTACCTATCTATTTTTTATCTATGTATCTATGTATCTATTCATCTATTTTTTCATCTATCTACCTATTTATCTATCTTTCTATTCATGGAAGAATGGTTACTTAGATAGGTAGATAGATAGATTGCTGGCTAAATATGAACATGCATTTTACTCGATCGCGCGCATATTCTTGGTTTTCATGTCAGTTACTCAACATTGAATATGAAATATTCTGACATCATTGCACGGTAATGTCATCACTCCATTGCAGTATTCCCTTAGCGTGTGTCCCACTCTCCCTCTTTATCCTCTCTTTCCCACTCTCTCTCACTCTCTGTCTCACTCTCCTTGTGCTTTCAAACAGATAACATCGTCGCCATTGCATTTCCCTGTTCATTGAATATTCTGTGCAGCATGCAGGAAACGAATCTGTTTCTTGTAGAATATTTAGTTCTAAAGATTACCACTTGAGATGCCAAACAAAATGTTATACAAGAAATGCTTACACATCACCCACGCACGTACACATATGCATTATCATATATTATATATATATATATATATATTATAGATTATATATATATATATATATATATATATATATATATATATATATATTTATATGTTTGTATGTGTGTGTGCATACACATATATATATCCACATATGTGTGTCTGTATGTTTGTGTGTGTATGTATATGTGTGTGCTGGCAGATAGGTGAACCATCGAAAGAGCACTCAACGAATATCGCTGATGCTGCATATCTATTATGATCGACGCAATCTGGTATGCATTACTGAATGTTCCACTGACACGAAAAAGCATATATGATCCTTCACGTACTTTAGCAAAATACATACACACACACACACACACACGATTTATATTTCACATAAATCTTCAACTTTATGCTGAGATAAAAACTGATCATAACTCTGCTCTCCTCTCAAATGTGAGGCTTTGGGATTATGTTAGAAACTATCACTCTATTCGTTCAACTCATGACCTGTGAAAAACGATCATGGGCGTTCCCTTGTCTAGTGGCTATGGTGAAAGGGGCCGTATGGTTGACGGGGCTGTAAGGACTGGTAAAAGATATCGTCCTCTTCGGTCAAACCCCCATCGACTTTTTAAAATTCCATTTAGAAAGGAAAGTGAGAATGGAGGGGGAAGAGCTCCTTCCCGGTGGATTTGAGGCAAAAATGGTTCGAGTAAATGGCTTTACCCTAAGTATGCGTTTTAGATCGGAGTGCACGAGAGAGGGCTCGTGTCTTTTGGTGGTCAGAGGAATCTTGGATCGGGTGGGCTTCCTTGGATGATCCTAGTTGGAGATTCTCCTGTATCAGGACAACTGTATCATCCATGTTATAACATACTTCATATACTATGAATGACTTTAGCGCATTTCACTGTCTCTCAGCTTCTTTCTATCTATCCTTTTAATAAATCCCCGCACGAATTGTCGTCTCTCCTTATGAGCTACGTTTTGAATAGAGTGCAGTGCTGTGAGCTTTGGTGTATGTGTATTAATGTCTATCTATCTATCTATCTATCTATCTATCTATCTATCTATCTATCTATCTATCTATCTATCTATCTATCTATCTATCTATCTATCTATCTATCTATCTGTCTATCTATCTATCTATCTATCTATCTATCTATCTATCTATCTATCTATCTATCTATCTATCTATATATCTATCTATCTATCTATCTATCTACATGTCTGTATGTCTGTCTACAAGTCTGTCTATCGATATATCTATCTGTCTGTTCATCTTTCTGTTTTCACATATATACATACATATAAATATTCTTACATATAAATATACATACATACACACACAAATATATGTATGTGTGTGTGCATGTATGCGTGTGTGGGCGTGAGTATGCTTGTAAAATCTCTTTAATTCTTAATATGTCACTATGTAGTCAATAAAATGCAAAACCGCGTGTATCGAAAGATTTATCGATGATTGGGCTCACAGTCTCCTCTCTGTCTTTTCTATCACAAGTATAATGATCCCTGTTTCTCTCATGCTGACCGATGCTCTTGTCCCCTCTATTCAGGCGTTTCCAACCCTCTAGTCTCTTCCTGTCTTGTCAGTCCTGTTGTGTCTGACCCATTAGGCCTTGCACTAACCATAGTGTCAGTCCTTCCTCCACAGAATTTCAATCCTCTGGAAACTAGTCCCAGTTCATGTCCTTCATGCAAGTGTTGACTGACAGCACTTTAAAGGTGGACGTAGAAGCACAATCGGGCCTCCGTTTCTATTGACTTCGGCAGTGAAATGAAACCGGAAGTGAGATATCCATTACAGTCACGACTGTAACCGACCGAAAGAGATGGTGAGTATTCATGAGGGACGTGGGGGACTCGTTGGCCGGAGCTGGTTCAACCTAAGTAAAGAAGCTTAAACAGATCCTTAACGGCATTAATCTCAACGATCGGAGGGCCTTAAAAGATCATGGGCTGTGTTCCTTCTTCCAGAATTAGCAAGCAAAAGAAGAAATTTCTCCAGTCTTGTTATGGAAGCACTCCGTCAGTTACGACGACGAGGGTTCCAGTTGATCCAAATTAACGGAACAGCCTGCTCGTGAAATTATCGTGTAAGTGGCTGAGCACTCCACAGACACGTGTACCCTTAACGAAGTTCTCGGGGATATTCGGCGTGACACAGAGAGTGACAAGGCCGGCCCTTTGAAATACAGGTACAACAGAAACAGGAAGTAAGAGTGACAGAAAGTTGTGGTGAAAGAGTACAGCAGGGATCACCACCATCCCCTGTCGGAACCTCGTGGAGCTTTAGGTGTTTTCGCTCAATAAACACTCACAACGCCCGGTCTGGGAATCGAAACCGCGATCCTATGACCGCGAGTCCGCTGCCCTAACCACTGGGCCATTGCGCCTCCTAGTCTTGTTATAGAACATAACTAATCTGAATAACGAATCTAAATTTCTATAGATAGTCAGCTTAGACATCCAACTCTTATGAGTATTTCTTGTAGCAAACCATATGAAATAGCTACTGTATTATTAACAGCACAAAAGCAATGTGTAAGTATATCTAGTGCTTACATTATCTGATTTAATTAACATCTCTTCGATACCATGTACATACAAAGGAGAGAAATAAGTTAACCTATAATGATACTAGCTAAAATATATTGGATTACGTGGTTTTATGTGGATATTTCGGAAGGAAGATGTGAACATTGTGCTTGGTTTTATTTTGTACTTAATTTTATTACGATGGAAAACAAGACAGATTTACTCGACACTTCCACATTCTCTTTATAAGCGATATAAAACATAATAGAGGCTGGAAATAAACTTTATAACCAACTCTGGAATATGTACATACACATATACAGACATATGTCACTCTCTTTCTCTGTCTTTCTGTCCTTCTATATATACTTATACATATAATATATGTATTATATATACATATATATATACATATATATATATATATATATATATATATAGATATATATTATATATATATATATATATATATATATATATACGGATGCACTTGTAATACTATTTTCATGTACATACAGATTTGTATAAATAAACTGGTGTATGTATGTGCGTGTCAATGTATGTGTACTTTTACATGAACGTCAAAGTATTACACTTGTTTGTTGTTCATACACCTGTCTTCGTCTTTTATCATTCTATAAATTTCAACTATATATATATATATATATATATATATATATATATATCTATATATATATATATATATATGTATGTATATGTATATATGTATATATATATATGTATGTATTTGTATGTATGTATGTATGTATGTAATGTATGTATGTATTATAAATACGTATACATATTTCTATGTATATGTTTATGTGCATATCTGCGTGTGTTTGTGTGTGTGTCCGGTGAAAAAAACTTATTGCAGTTTACCCATCAACTTTAAAGCTATATATCTCAGCTCGAAATAAATGTTATTAATTAAATTACCAACCATTAAAATCTACCGTTTCATGGCAATCCCAAACAAATCTATTCTAGTAGCAGAGAATTCTGTATTTCTGGAATCAACGAATTCTTTGAAGGTGCTTTGAGCCGCCGCTTCGTCGTTCAAAACTCTTCTTACTGCAAATTATCTCTATGATTGTAAAGATGGAAATCGGTAGCGGTGAGGTCTGGAGAGTAAGGTGGTTGAGGCAGAGTTTCCCAGCCCAACTCACCGAACTTCTAACGCATTATTAGGTAGTAGACACATATTCTTGCAAAGATTATGGAGAAAAATTCTTTGCTGATGACCAATGCCAGACATAAACGCTGTACTTTTCGCAGTATTTTCCCGATGTCCTCGCAACACCTGTCTGTTGTGATAGTTTCAACGGGATTCAAGAAATAGACTAACTTGCTGACAACCAATGTATAAGAAATTCTCTAAGGTCAGCTTTGATTCTGATAAAATCGCTTAATGTTTTCTAGGTTCCAGTCGCTGGGAAGAACACCGTCAGCTGTTCTATAGAATATATTTTCATCACTAGTTACAATACAATCAAAAAGATCAATAGTTTGAACTGATCTAAATATTTGAAGAGTGTTGTAGTTTGACTGAATCATTGTAATACAGAATTAGAATAATAAATGAAAAGGTAGATGGAGACAGCTTCTATTATTCCAGAAATGAAAGTTTAAAAACCTTATATATTTCGAGCACAAAGGCCCATCTGAAGTTGGTTTTCAGCTTTCATCTCTGCATTGCTAGAAGCTTTCCTCATTTCCCTTTTGATCTAAATGTTTGTTTAATCATTTAGCATTTTGATGATTCTGTCATATATAACACTTATTCATTCATATTGTTTTGAACCAATCACGCATTATCTTATAGTTTTGATATCTCAATGATGTGATGGTTTAATTTTAGAACGGCATTGAAGGGTTGGTGTGAAAAGGTGGATCAGACCTAGTTCAACATAAAATAGGTAGAATATTTAAGCCTGATATGTCCGGTTAAATGCTAAAGGTTTAATGCTTTTAATTTTATTATAAATGCAAAACAACACCACAGACGAAACATCGTAAACTTAAATAATAAACCGTGATCGGTGAACCGCGATGTGGCGAGGATTTCTGTATGTATATATATATATATATATATTATATATATATATATATATATATTATATATATGTATATATATATATATATATATATAATTATATAATATATATATATAATATATATATATATATATATTTAATATATATATATATGTATATATATATATATATATATATATATACTAGCAGTATCGCCGGCGTTGCTCGGGTTTGTAAGGAAATAACTATAAGCATTTTTAGAGAGTTATAGCCAAAAACAGCAAACAAATGGAAAAAAATGATGGTAATTTTTTTTTTGAGAGTTAAAAAGGTCGAGTTGCGTCCCCTAGACAGTCTGTAGTTTGTGTTTCTGATTCCCGACCCCATGTCGAATTTATGGGTTTTTTTTTCAGAACTGGGGGAACTTTTCAAAATTTTCGCTGCGTTAGTTTTGAATTATGACATTGGGCTATGTGTGTGTCAAGTTTCATCAGAATCGGTTGAAAGCCGTAGTCAGGGTGAGGGTACAACCTAACAGACACACAGACACGCAGACAGACAAACTGCCGTTTATATATATATATATATATATATATATTATATATATATATATATATATTATATATATATATTTATATTTATTTATTTATATACACACGCAAAAGATACGATGAATTTTCGCATCAGGTGACTCGAACTAATAGGTATACAATCTGAGTGCTCAGTCTGGTGTGCCACTAAAATTCTAGTTTGAACTGCAGTTCAACATGTGACTTTGTAACTGTCTTTCCAAAGCGGTTAGAAGTGGCTTCCCCTTGAGTAGGTAGGTACAGAATAAAACAGGAATGAAATGGCAAACGGTTTGGCAAGACTTGACAAGGACCTTTAATTTAGTTATAGGATGTATATACCTTTTTATTCTATCGCTAAGTTAAATGTCATTGTCCTGTCTTACCAAATTGTTTGCCTTTCCATTTGTGTTTTAATCTATCTATCTATCTATCTATCTATCTATCTATCTATCTATCTATCTATCTATCTATCTATCTATCTATCTATCTATCTATCTATCTATCTATCTATCTATCTATCTATTTATCTATATATATATGACGGTCTGTCCGTTCGTCCGTCTGTATGTATGTACGAATGTATGTATGTATGTGCGCGCGTGTGTGTATATATATATATATGCATATATATGCATATATATATATATATATATATATATATGAGACATGATATTAGGTAACTAGTTGATATATTAAAGATTAAAGATATCCGACAATCAAAACCCTTACATGTCATTATTCTCTAAATAGGGTAATGCTAAATTGCTGATCGTATTAGCTCAGTCCGACTGAGATTACATAAACTAATTACAGTTAACAACGGTAGGAAAAAAGAATAGAAATCTGGAATTAATGAAGATAGGAGCTATAATATACTTACAAGGCTTCCAGTAATAGTTATGTGAATCATGTATTTAATGACGCTATTACATTAACTTTTGGTATTGTGTATGGAGGACATGCAGTACAAATGCGAGCAATTATATTTATATGTCATCTCTTTGGTTGATATAAATTTCGATTTGCACGTAATTATTTCGTATAGAAATCATTACTACATTTGTACGTTGTGCCTTGCATATAATAGACCAGGAATGTTATACTCGATGTTATAAGCACCCAGAGGAAATTAGCTAAAGATGTAGAGTCAGCTTTATTTCTATCCCTAAAGTTGTGAATATGGTTATAGTATCTACATTTAAAGCCATGTGAGGTTGCCCCATTTTAACCGTAAACATTTCCTAGTCTATATGCTATTTTACTATTTTACTTGTTTCAGTGATTTGGCTGTGACCATGCTGGAGCACCAGTTTTTAGTCGAATAAATCGAGCCCAGGAATCATAATTTGTAAGCCTAGTGCTTATTCCATCGGTATGTTTTGCCGAACCGCTAGTTACGGGAACGTAAACACACCATCATTTGTCAAGCGATGGTGGGGGGACAAACACAGACACAGATAAATACATGTATATGTATATATGTATATATGTATATATATATATACGATGGGCTCCTTTTAGTTCCCGTCTATCAAATCCATTCACAAAGTTTTGGTCGGCCCCACGCACAAGGTGTTGTTCAGCCCAAGGTCCCACGCAGTGGGACTGAACCCGGAACTATGCGTTTGGGAAGCAAGTTTCTTACCACACAACCACTCTTTCGCCTATATGCAGAACATTTATATACAATATTGTTACTGACGTAGTAACTGTCTGGTGGACACAGGCAACCATTTCTACAATTACTTTATTTTACTTGATTAGATAGGATTCACCTTACATACACACAAACACACTCAGTCAGTAAGTCATTCATCACTCACTCACTAACATATGTATGTATGTATAATATATATATATATATATATATATATGTGTGTGTGTGTGTGTGTGTGTGTGTGTGTGTGTGTGTTTGTGCGTGTGTGTGTGTATGTGTTTGGGTGTAAATATAGGTTTGGTGATGCGGACAGGGAAACAAAATGCAAAACACGAGCATGTATACTTCTTTATTAATGATCACCATATGATTGTCAGTGACTCAGCGGTCGAGAGTTTCACACAAATTACTGATAAAACACGTATCTGTATATACATACATACATACATACATACATACATACATACATACATACATACATACATACATACATACATATATATGTGTGTGTGTGTATGTATACATGTATGCATATATATACACATATATGAGTGCATATCTATATAAGAAAATAGTTAACATGAAATATAGGAGACTCAAAGAACGTCAGACGTTCATAAATATTTGGATGTCAGAGCAGCTAGTATTTACTGTATGTTAAATTGGAGCCGTTTCGAATGATGCTTAGTACTTATTTATAGTTGCCTTATAACAGCAGATAATACAATTCTTAGAGACGTCATATTAATGGGCGGTTTGCGGCTTATCACTGTCGAACAAAGCGGTGCAGCGGTCTTTGCGTTTCAGGTAGGTTTTAGCTTTGTATAATTATTGTGGTGATGATGAGGACGATATGAGGATGATGGTGGTGAGAATAACAGTTACATCATAACAGCAGCAATGTTAATAATACTAAGAAGAACAATAATAGCAGTACATGTAATAATAATAATAATAATAATAATAATAATAATAATGATAATAATAATGATAATAATAATAATAATAATAATAATAATAATAATAATAATAATAATAATAATAATAATAATAATAAAATAATCCTTTCTACTATAGGCAGAAGGCCTGAAATTTGGGGTAGGAGTATAGTCGATTACATCCACTCCAGTGTTTCACTGGTACTTAATTTATCGACCCCCAAAATGTTGAAAGGTGAAGTCGACCTCGGTGCAGTTTGAACTATGAACGTAGCGGCGGGCGAAATATCTCATAATATTTTGCCCGGCGTGCTAATGATTCTTCCAACTCGCTGCCTTACAAAGGCGAGTAAGAGGAACAATAATGATAAAAGTTATAATACGATATAAGATATAATGATAATGATAAATATAATCACAATAATAAGCACAAATAGAAAAACAATGAAGTAGGAAGACTAACAACAGCAGGAGACCCCCTTCGGTCATGACACAGACCATGGGATTGCACCTAGAAAGTTACCCTCCTAGACACAAATCCGGGCGAGGTTGTTTATGGAAGACCAGCAGTCGCCCATGCATACCAGCCTCCCCTCTCCACGTCACCAGTGTTATCCAAGGGAAAGGCAAAGGGGCCAATACAGCTTGGCACCAGAGAGGTCGCAACTCATTTCTATAGCTGAGTGAACTGGAGCAACGTGAAATACAGTGCCTTGCTCAAGAACACAACACGCAGCCCGGTCCGGGATTCGAGCTCACAACCTCACGATCGTAAGCTCGACGCTCTAACCACTGAGCCATGAGTAATAACAAAACAATTTTCACCACTACATCTAACAACAGCAATAACAACGACAACAACAACAACAACAACGACAAGAATAATGGTTGCTGCAGCAACAACAGGATGTGGAACATCAGTAACAGGAAGTACAAAAAGAATTAAGAGAATGGCAATAATAGTGAGCACATGACCTATATTACAGGTTAACCGTCACTTGCAAGCGAATAAGACTGGCTAACTTTTGCCATGGTTTCTTCACTTGTTTCACGTATCTTTGCAGTCAAGAGCAGCTATGGATACCTTGCAAGCCTTTCTATTCCCTAACTCAGTAGAACATCAGGGATATGACAAATGGTGGGAGACAAAGCTGCGCCATGAGCGGTACTCATTGTCACCAGGCGGCGAGCTAGCAGAATCGTTAGCACGTCGGGCGAAATGCTTAGCGGTATTTCGGCTGCCGTTACGTTGTGAGTTCAAATTCCGCCGAGGTCGACTTTGCCTTTCATCCTTTCGGGGTCGATAAATTAAGTACCAGTTAAGCACTGGGGTCGATATAATCGACTTAATACCTATGTCTGTCCATGTTTGTCTCCTCTATGTTTAGCCCCTTGTGGGTAATAAAGAAATAGGTACTCATTGTCACCAGAGTAAACTGAAGCAATGTGAATAGAATTATATTGTTCAACACAATACCCAACACACTACCTGGTCCTGGAATTGAATCAATGACCTTACAATCGCGAGCGCGGCATTATAACCACTAAGTCATGCACCTTCGGTCGTTTGGCATAAAGAACATCTATAAAAGGAAAACGAATGGCAATGAAAATAATGGTTCCTTACATCTAAAGCGCAAATTTATAGACTTGTAGCACAGACATTTCAATTGGCTATCAGTGTATTATAATATACCATCGTATTGTTATATACTGATTTATTATAGTTGATGAGACCTAATTAGGTTGAAATGGCCATTTTCTTTAGAGTTATAAACGGGAAAGTATTTGTAAGAGCGTGTATCCTTATGTATTTGCGTCTGTGAGTTTCCTATGTGAATGTGTGTCTATGTATGTGTTATCTTACGAGCAGAATTGTATAACCCTGCGTCGTTGTGTATGGAGGCGTTGTTAAGTAGTTGCATGCGTATTTGAGAGTGGATGGTTGTTTGCGCACATATATGCATATATGTATGTGCACACGTATATGCATATGTATGTGTGAGTGTGTGTGTGTGTGTTGATGCGTATCACTGTCCGTAGAGGCCATTGTGTAAATATGCGCGTACGTGTGTGTGTGTGTGTGCGTATGTTAGTGTATGTGTTTCTTTCTTGCCCTCTGCCAAGAAAAATCAGTTAATAAGAAAAGATTGCTGACATGGCTGCTAATTCTATCATCAAAATCTACAGATATGCATACACGTGCGTGTGTGTGTGTATGTACACATATTTACACACACAAACACACACACACACACACATATATATATATATATATAGGTGTGTGTGTGTATGTATGTATATATGTATATATATTAGTATATATATATACACATGTATATCTATATATCGATAAAGCTATATGTATATATATATAAATGAATACACCACACACACACACACACACACCACATATATATATATATATAGGTGTGTGTGTGTATGTATGTATATATGTATATATATTAGTATATATATATACACATGTATATCTATATATCGATAAAGCTATATGTATATATATATAAATGAATACACACACACACACACACACACACACACACACACACACACATATATATATATATATATATACACTCCCACACAGGGACACACTCACACACACATATTATTTAAACTACGCAATCTGTTCTCTATTCCTATTTCACCGTATAGTGAAGGGCATTGAAAGAGATGCTCTCGCTTTCCTTTTATTTACTGCATTATCCCCTTCCCTCTCTCCACTACTTCCTCTTTTCCTCTACACCTCTCTCTCTCTCTCTCTTTCTCTTGACCCTCATTTCCCCTCTTCCTTACACTCTAACGGTCTCTTACTTACTGACTATGTCCATACTTATACCACCTTCACCTTAACAATTCGCGTCTCAGTTTTCAGAAATCATACATAACCCTGTAATTTGTGAATTAATGTTGCCAACTGGCCTCCGCTATCGTATTATTTCTATCACGAATAAACCGGTGCTTTCGAACAAAATTAACCTGTAGATTTTATTCCACCCAAGTTACTTTACACCGTGTTGCCTCTTATTTAACCAACTATTTACTTATATACACATACATACATACATACATACATACGTACGTATGTATGTATGTATGTATGTATGTATGTATGTATGTATGTATGTATGTATGTATGTATGTGTTTTTTCCCCGTAACATAGCGGTTCGGCAAAGGAGACCGATAAAATAAGTACTAGGCTTACAAAGAATAATTCCTGCTGGGGTTGCTTTCTACGGCTAAATCCCAAGGTAGAAGCTACTCACGCAAAGTGCTACGCAGCGGGACTGAACCCGGAATCATGTAGTTGGAAAAACATGCTTCCTTAGCCCATAGCCACGTCTAAAACTGTATACCTTATTTGCATATGTTCCCCTAGATTTGCTTATATAATTTATTAATTATATAATATTACGGGTTTCGTTATTTCATTATTTCGACTATTTTAATCATCGGAACCCACCAGAGAAATAACCTCAGAAATAATCACAGTCGCATTAATTGCAGAAAGTTATTAATTATTAAACCACCATTCAATTAGTTAATTATGCAGTGGGTGCACCCCTTTATAATTAAATTATCCAATAATCTCATTAGTGCTGGCACTAATGAACTTTTTAGTAACAAATATTTCTTTGTAGTATGTTAGTAACTACAGGAGCAGAAGGCAGTTATAAAGATTGTCCTCCGCTGATGAAGTCAGCGGAGAACAATCTTCTCAGTTGCCTCCCTTGACTGCTCAACCCAACAATAATGTTGGCTGAACCACCTCACGTGTTTGTTATTCGTTCTATTTGATCCTTCGGCAGTTGCTTTTGATATTGAGAACTTTGGAAATAATCAAACCTATAGTTTTGTTTCTATTTTTTTTATTGTAAGCTAACACCACCACCACCACCACCACCATCATGATCATCATGATCGTCGTGATCATGATCATCGTCATCATTATCATCATCAGCATCATTTAGGCAACTACTACCGCTGCTGATGCTGTCCTCGCCGCCGCCGCCGTCATCTTCATCATCATCATCATCATCATCATCATCACTACCATTGTGAAGAACAAGAAAACAAGAACATCATTACTATCCTCACGT
The DNA here is from genome assembly GCF_006345805.1 of Octopus sinensis. Classification (NCBI taxonomy): domain Eukaryota; kingdom Metazoa; phylum Mollusca; class Cephalopoda; order Octopoda; family Octopodidae; genus Octopus; species Octopus sinensis. Next base: position 25,746,000 of record NC_043019.1, on the reverse strand, counting down.
TTTTTAAAATTTTTACCAGCATTCTCTTCCACTTCATCCCCTTCCTCCTCATCATCACCACCACCACCACCACCACCACTATCATCATCATTCCCACCACCAGCATTATAATCATCATCGTCGTCGTCGTCATCGTCGTAATCATCGTCGTCGTCGTCATCGTCGTCATCATCGTCGTCACTACCACCACCACCACCACTATCATCATCATTCCCACCACCAACATTATAATCATCATCGTCGTCATCATCGTCGTCATCATCATCATCATCATCATCATCAAAATCATCACCATCATCATCAACAACCCAACAGCAGACAGCCCTTGTCGAGTTCGCATTTCAACGGATAACCGACTTCCTTCCAATGCCGTGTCTGCTGTCATTTCGACAACAAGATTCAATAAGATAACTTAGACAGAACTGACACAATCAATAACTTTCATATTATCGATTTTCCACCCCTACCCCCACACCATCTCTCTCACCCCCCTTCTGCTCTGTCTCTCTCTCATTCCCTCCCTCCCTTCCTCTCTTCAATCTATTATCAGCTTTTTAACCACGTGATACCAAAATTCTTCACTCAAAATGAGAAATTCAGACGCAGAAATGCTAAAATTAAAAGACCAAAATTTAACCAGATGCTCTGTCAATTCCTCTTCTTATTGTCGTTTTTAGATTTATTCATATTATTTTTTCCGTTTTATTTGTAGTATTTTTTGTTTTCTTTTTATTATTATCATTATTCTTTTCTGGATAATTTAGTCTCTTTTGTTAGTGTTTTTTTAAAAAAAAATGTATCGTTTGTCAAGACGAGGGAATAATAATACATCCTAAAATAAAATTGATATAGAAATACCTTCAAATAATAATAATAAATAATAATAATAATAATAATAATAATAATAATAGCAAAATACTCTCTATGTAATCCCAAGGTTTAAAACAAACTTTTTTTTTATTTTTTATTTATTTATTTTTTATTTTTATGTATTAGACATTCACTAGTACAACACCATAAAAAAAAACCCAAATATATGGCACAGAACTTCCAACCTGTTGTCTCTTGATATCTCTGGGTGAGACTTGGAGCCAACTTGTACAGACATAAAGCAAAAGTCAAACATAGAATAATAATAATAATAATCCTTTCTACTATAGGCAAAGGGCCTGAAATTTTAGGGAGGGGGATAATCGATTACATCGACTCCGGTGCGTAATTGGTACTTAAATTATCGACCTCGAAAGGATGAAAAGCAAAGAGTCGACCTCGGCGGAATTTGAACTCAGAACGTAGCGACGGGCGAAATACCGCTAAGCATTTCGCCCAGCGTGCTAACGATTCAACCAGCTCGCCACCATATTATTAATAATAATAATAATAATAATAAAAATAATGATAATAATAATAATAATAATAATAATAATCACCAATTTTTTCCCAGTATAACTCGTCTGATGGACCCCACCTGATCTTAATGTATAACGTGTTACTTCCGACATCATCAACTGCCCTTCTTTTGTTTCTCTCATGACTCGTGTCTGTATATATTGCATCACCAGCTCCTTCTATTTCCTCACGGCCCCTCAATCTTCAAGCTCAAGTATAAACTTCCTTACGTCCAACCACCATCCACGGAGCACATATCATTCCATACATTGGTCAGTGCCTCTTCTAATCCTTTCGGGGGCATATAGAAGGTGCTTACATTTTTAGACATTATAACTATGTCACTTCCTTCTTTGCTTTTTCCGTGATAAAACCATCATCAAAGATGCACAACATTTTTGTGACATGCCTCTCCAAGTCCTTTTTCACGAGCTGATTCAAAATAATATTGGGTTTTTTTTTTGTGTTCGTTGTTAAAAAAAAGTTTGAATATCACCGTTGATGTGTGATAAATTACGAAAGTATATTTTTTCCCCAATGTGCCTGCCTTTGCAACTGTCATTTTAATTTTAACTTTATTTAAAACAAAAATCTGTCTTTTTTGTCTAAAAATGTTACTGCTGCGTTTGCGGCTATGCTTTCTTCTTCTCCAGAAGAAGCCATGTTCAAATACGGATAAAAA
>NC_043019.1:25723929-25738929 GCF_006345805.1 Octopus sinensis | reverse complement strand
TGGCTGCTTTTTCTAGCATAAAAACAAGCATATCACGGCGGCTCCCTCGTCGGCTCTCCGCTTTATAAGTTCATATGATTAAACATCGCACTCGTTTCATTCTAGTCATATATCATTTGGCTAATCAAGAATTTGACAAAGGAGAGTTGCATTAAAAATCACTCATTCTTTTAATCTAATATTCTGATGACGAAACAAATCGATCAACGTTACGATTGGTTTCTTGATTTTGCTATTTATTCGATATCATTAGTTTAGGATATTGGGGAATGACATAGCTATTTTGATATCCTTTCATCTCATGAAATAATAGTTTATCAAACAGATTACATGCTAAATCCTAATTTAGAGTAATTCACAAACATCAGTTAATCAATATCCCTTTCTCTCCTTCCATTACTTTCTGTCTGTCTGTCTGTCTCTTTATTCTCTCTCCCTCTCCCCACTGCCTCTCTCTTTCTCTCTCTCTCTGGCTTTGTTTGGTTGAGTGATTTGACAGATGGACATCTTTGACAAACAATGACAGTATTTTGTTTCTTTGAGCGCGCGCACACTATCTCTGTTTACATACACACGCAGATGCGCACACATACACATGCCCATACACGCACACACACATAAACACATACATACTCTCCGTCTGTTTCATATATTATATATGCATACAAACACACACACATACACACACTCAAACACTTGTAATCAGTTCAAATTTGCTTAAGGCATATTCGAACAAGCATGAAAGCCATTCACTGCTTGTTGTCATGGATAAAAAATCTCACTGTAGACAAAAAGACGTAATACATGATGTGAATTCAAAGCGACCTCTATCCAGATCAAAGTATGCATGCAGTTCGAGATAGTTATCTCCTCTTTAGCATTGAACATTGAAAAGACACGTGCTTTATATATATGTACATCAGTAGTTACTCTATCCAGATTACAAGTTCAAGTTTATACCTGTAATTATTGGAGTCCTGGGATTTGTAACCCACTGCCTAAATACCAATCTTTAGAAATTAGGCTTCTTAAAATCAGAAAGCTAATTCGAAGACTACAGATCTAATCCATCACTGGAACTGTAAAAATCTGTAAAACTTTCTAGAAGTTTATCGTTTAAATATGCGCATGTCTTCATATGCAACTATATGCGTGAGAATACATACATAAAGCAAATTATACAAATCTGTACATTTACATACATACAAACAAAAATGCCCTGTTGTTGATGTTGATATTCCAATGAAGGAGCCTTGGATCTAGGCTAGAAACCAACTGTATAATCTATTGGCAAGAAATCTTGAAATAAAATTGAACAATGATATCCATCCCTCCATCCTTTCATCTCTCACACACACTCTCTCTCTCTCTCTCTCTCCCCTATATATATAATATATATATATATATATATATATATATATACATAAATACACACGCACAACACACACACGCACACACACACACACGCACACACACACACACACGCACACACACACACACACACACACACACACACATACACACGCATATACGAGGTGTGCTGAAAAGTTCTTGTCTCTAAGGCTTTCGTCCAACTTTCCCAGTTCTTTTACAAGACTTAGAAAAACTGAACGACCGCTGCAATAAGTGTGTTAATTAATTATGATTTTATTCAACATATTTCCCTCTCAGATTCACACACTTACTGCAGCGGTCCTTCAATCTCTCTAAGCCCTGTACAAGAAATCGGAAGGTTGGGTCTCGAACAATGCCTTTCGCGATATTCCTAAAGCCAGGCACTTTCCAGCGCTTCCTCGTATATGTTTGTATGTATGTAATATATTGGATCATCCCATAAATAATGCGGGTTTTAATACTTTTATTTTTCAAAATTAAGATAAACAAAGTTCTCTTTTAACCTAAAATATACTCTCCTTGATTTTCTACAATGCTCTTCCATCTAACTGGTAGACTTGCAAGGAACCTCTTCCAAAATTCACTTGTCTCTGACGAAAATTATTCCTCCAATATTGTTCTGTCCTCATCTACAGAATTCATGTTTTTTCCATCCAAATGATTTTGAAGACTGCGCAATAAATGATAATCATATGTCCGGCGAATATGGTTGGTGGGGCATTGTTTCTCATTCAAACTGCTCCAACCTTTGGAATGCCATACTCACTGTATGTGGTCGAATATTATCCTGATGGAAGGAAACCTTTAGTCTTGAAACCAAAGATGGTCATTTTCCTTCTAGTGTTTTTCTACTCTCATACATATTGGTAACTATGGGAAAAGGCTTTTAACCCCATAGGTAATATCAGGAGATACGGCATACATATATACTATAATTATAATTTAACTTTTCTCATATTTCTTGGTGCATATTTAAAATGATTAATCGAATACTAATTTCCAAAATAAATTTATTCATTACCTTTTAATAAAATAAAATAAAATAAAATAAAATAAAATAAATTTCTCATTTGTATAATTAGAATAAATTTGTGTTAGTATGTTATTATTTTTCTCAATTATATCAACATAATTGCAATAGAGTCTATCGAAAACCTATGTCTGCCAAATTTCATTAAAAATATAGTTGACGGAAATTTTGTGAAATATTTCTCTCGCGCTTGGAATATTAACTCTTTCTCCGCATCTATTTTTCTCTCTCTCTCTCCACCTTTGTCTATACAATGGAAAACGTAACTTGGAAATCAACCGACAAACCAGCCAGGTTACTACACGCACGCATACACCCCCCCCCCCCACACACACACACACACACACACACACATACGCACGCAAACACACACGCACACGCACCCCCACAGTACTAAACATTTTGTCCAGCATTCTAACGATTCTTCTAACTCGCCGCCTTATACATATCGTACATACATACTTACATACATACATAATCATGCATACGTACATACGTACATACATACATACATACATACATTACATACATAATACATACATGCATACATACATACATACATACATACATACATACATACATACATACATACATACATACTAACATATGTATAGCTTAATATATGTATATATATAAGTTAATATCATCTGGGCAATAAAATTATATAGTGCATTCCAAAGTTCCTTTACAGGTGTCGGCTACCAGGTGCCATCATAGTGTAGCACTTCCTTTACGGGACATACATGTGGAAATCCGTTAATATTCGCAGAATTTATACGTAAGAAATTCTATTACAAGAAGATGGATTACACAGGCTTTATTCCAAATAAAAGCAACAGTTTCTGCTACATATCATCTGCTGCTAATTGCTTAATGTTATGTATATTATATACATTATTGCATTAATGTGATCTATTAATATGTGTACCTACACCTCTCTCGATCTCCGTTGGCTAATCTTCAGGCGGATGTGATTTTCTTATTTTCCTTCTCACGCTTATAACCAGAGTGAAGTTTCTCGGCGTAGGCTTCACTACAAACGTACAAATCTTGTACGATGTTTATTTTTGTTTGTGACAGGTCTATATTATCTGGATGTTTTTATTTTAGCATTGTACTGTATGATTAGCATTGATTCCATCCTTGTGAGTTAATGCTTTTTGTGAAGAATTCTGCATACTATAGATGTGTTGTACACCAATGTTTTCCTATCAAGTTTTGCCGTGTAAGGTGTGACTTAGTGCATTACGATTAATTTTTGTTGTTGAACTGGTGGGAAAGTGACACATACATTCTTGGGCATGTATATAAATTATAAGACTGGTATTTCGTTAGCCCACCTTGCTAGTGAGATTAACGTACAAGTGGCTGAGCATTCCGCAGACACGTTTACCTTAGTGTAGTTTTCTGGGAGACTCGGCGAGACACAGAATGTGACAAGGCTGATCGGATTGGAGCAGCGTGAAATGAAATGACTTGCTCAAGGACAGAACACGCTGTTGGGAATCGAACTCACGACCTTACGATCGTGAACTGAATAGTTCTAGCCCCTAAGCCACGTGCCTTCACCGCATTTCTGTCTGTCTGTCTGTCTATCTATCTATCTATCTATCTATCTATCTATCTATCTATCTATCTATCTATCTATCTATCTATCTATCTATCTATCTGTCTCTCTCTCTCTCTATTTGTCTCTCTATCTATTCTTCCTCTCTCTTTCTCCTCTCTCTCTAATATATATATATACATATATGTATGTATGTTATGTACGTATGTATGTACGTACGCATGCATGTATGTATGTATGTATGTATGTATGTATGTATGTATGTATGTATGTATGTATGTATGTATGTATGAATGTATGCCTTGATGTGAACATGCGAGCATGTATGTATATCTGAAGCATGAAGTTTACAATTTTCAGGTTTGTAATTAAATCGTAAATTACATTTCTCGTTAGGAACTTGTTCGCTGGCTTTACACGTTTGTGGTTCGTTATTCATAAAAGGGTTTGTAATTTGAGTGTTATTTTTTGTTCTCATATTTTATTAGTGTTTATTCATGGTTTGGTGTAACGCGTTGAAACTCAAATGATGGATTTAAAAATTTTATAGATGCAAACTGCGAGGAAATCATGAGAAAATATCTAAAAAAATATGTAATATTTTTAATAATAATAATAATAATAATATTAAAGTGCCCGTTATTCCACAAAGAACTCCAAACAAAACAGGTTACATATATTATATATTATATATATATATATATATATATATATATATATATATATATATAACATATGATATATATATTTATATATATATACATATTATATATATATAGATATATATATATATATATATATATATATATATATTACATACATATATATACAATACATATATGTACATATAAATATATATACATATATGATATATATTTATATATATACGTGTATATATATACATATAAATATATACATACGTAGATATTTTATATAATATACGTATATATATGCATATGTAAATTATTATATATATAATATATATATATATATATTATATGTATATATATATGTATATATATGCTATATACACTCACGCACACATATTCCTACCATTACATATATGTCTGTATATACACACACGTATGTATGTACGCATGTATGTATGCATGCGTGTATGTATATACATACACTCATAGCGACACACAAAGAGAGAGAGAGGAGAGAGAGAGAGAGAGAGAGAGGGAGGGAAGAGAGAGAGAGAGAGAGAGAGAGAGGTAGAAATAAATGTAACATTCTTCAATAATTTAACAATTTGAAATGTATTGAAATTTTGATTTGAACATTCGTTTCGCTGAGTTTACATTGCTTAAAATAGTGAAAAATACCAACATAAATATTCATGTCATGTAATCATTGTATCATAAAATCGGCCGCTTAGGATAAAGAGAAGAAAAGAAAAAAAGAAATGGATCACACACGTGGGGAATTTATTAGAATCTACATCTAAAAACATGATATAAAATTTGATGAACAAATTGAAAATCTCATTGAAAGACATAAATGATAGAAAAAAATTAAATTAGCAAAAAAATAATTAACCTAAAATTCATTTACAAATCTAAATGAAGGAATTCGAGAAATTTATTGAAGAACACATTATTGATTTTAGCAAATAATGTAGGGAAATAAAATATTATGGAAAAAAATCCCCCCCCCCAAAAAAAACGAAGGAAAAAAGAAACATGAAAAAATAACAGCAGTAAATACCAAAATAAAACCTAAATACAATAAATGGGATATATTCATTGAAATGGTTGAAATAAAATGGCAACAATAACAAGAGGAAGAACATAAGTGATTGGAATCAATTAAAATTACTACATCTAGCAGCTGCATTATCAAGTACAATCTTTTTAGGTTAAAACACAATAAACATTTTGCTTGAAAATACCTCATAACGTTATACAATTGTCAATAGGAAGCCGCCATATTCGATTTGCATAATTTTTCTTGAGGATCATTTTTTTTTCTTCTTTCTATCTTTTTAAATGTGATGTGATTGTGAAATGAGAAGTAAGAGGCATTTAACCTTGTTACTACTGATTCTATTTTAGATTTCTGCTTCACTTGACTTCGATAAATGCACCAACATATCAAACTAAACAACCTTTTGACTTTTCTCGTTGACTATTTCTAGTGCATTCTTTTTCATATTTCCCCCTTTCTAACCTATTCACCTCACTGCTCTCATTTAAAGCTCTCTCTCTCTTTCTTGTCCCCTCTATCTATCTATCTATCTATCTATCTATCTATCTATCTATCTATCTATCTATTTATCTATCTATCTATCTTTCTTTCTTTCTTTCTTTCTATCTTTCTTTCTATCTACATGTCTGTCAATCTTTATATCTATCTATTTATCTATCTATCTATCTATCTATCTATCTATCTATCTATCTATCTATCTTTCTTTCTTTCTTTCTTTCTTTCTTTCTATCTTTCTTTCTATCTACATGTCTGTCAATCTTTATATCTATCTATCTATCTATCTATCTATCTATCTATCTATCTATCTATCTATCTATCTATCTATCTATCTATCTATCTATCTACATATCTATGTTATCTATCTTATTTATCTATCTATCAACTTTTGGTTCTTTCCTTTATTCCCCCACTTCCATCATCTCCCACCAGAAGCAACAGCAACAGTGTCGTTCTCTAGAAGTAATGGCACCATTACTATCAATACCACCGTTAGTACCACCACCAACACCATCACCAAAACCACCACAACCTGTACCCTCACCACGAAAACCACAACCATCACAGCTACTATTACTATCAAAAATAGAATATATAATCGAAAATGTCATTAAAAATGCGTCTGAGAAATTTCTTTCTCTAATTTTAAACTGACCTCAAAACAGTCGTCAGGATCAGTTCTTCTCAAAGATCATTTGCGTTTCGAACTCTTTGATCCCGATTTTCCTTGGATGGATCCTCATAGCCATCCGATGTTTAAAAAAATCCCATTATATTTTTTTTATAATCAAATATTAGGAATTTTATAAAAAGATAGGAGTGGCTGTGTGGTAAGTAGCTTGCTAACCAACCACATGGTTCCGGGTTCAGTCCCACTGCGTGGCATCTTGGGCAAGTGTCTTCTGCTATAGCCTCGGGCCGACCAATGCCTTGTGAGTGGATTTGGTAGACGGAAACTGAAAGAAGCCTGTCGTATATATGTATATATATATATGTATGTGTGTGTGTTTGTGTGTCTGTGTTTGTTCCCCTAGCATTGCTTGACAACCGATGCTGGTGTGTTTACGTCCTCGTCACTTAGCGGTTCAGCAAAAAGAGACCGATAGAATAAGTACTGGGCTTACAAAAAGAATAAGTCCCGGGGTCGAGTTGCTCGACTAAAGGCGGTGCTCCAGCATGGCCGCAGTCAAATGACTGAAACAAGTAAAAGAGTAAAAGAGTAAAGAGTATTGTAGTTCAATTGAAGCATTGTGTATTGTTTGTAAAGAATAAACTGTTTTGAATGGCATAACAATGCACTATAATTCAAACAATGGACTACTATAAGAACTGTTGTAATTCAATAATCCATAGTCTGATATAATATTTCTAAATAAAAATTCCTTCTTCAGACTGTATTTATATATTTATACATATAGATACGGATCATTAAATTACAACAGTTATTATAGTCCATTGTTTGTGTTATAGTGCATTGTTGTGTCATTCAAAACATTATATCTATATATATAAAACTACCAAATACATCCATTCGAAGAAACTACCAAATACATCCATACCTCTTCCAACCATCCACCCTGTATAATTAACACCACGGTCCAAGCCATCTCAGACAGACTTACAAAATTATCCTCTAATAGAGAAATTTTCAATAATCACGCACAACACTACAACCAGGCTCTCTATAGTGCCGGGTATAACCAGAAAATATCATATGTAGACCACCCGGAACGTCCGTCGGCCATAAAACTCCCAATTATAATCGAACTCAGCACTCAACTCACACTAGCGATAATTCTAATTTAAACTCCAAACAACGTATAGGAAATAGGCGAACTAATAGAATAGCACACAATAGTAACCCTCCCGACGAGAGCAATATAGATCCTATTAGGAGAAATAGAAGGGATAATAGTAGATTACGCAAATATATATGGTTCAACATACCTTACAACTTAGCAGTTAGGGGTAAGTTATGTAAGAGAATATTCTCTATCATTTCCAACAACTTCCCACCCACCCATAAGTATAGAAGTATCTTCTCCAACAAAACCATTAGGATTTCCTACTCTACCCTGCCCAACATGAGCTGCCTCATAGCTAAACATAACTATATTAATATTAGAACAGCTAGATCAGGAGCAACTATAGCGACCAACAGAACCCCCCTCATCTAGATAGTAGACAATATAACCAGACTGGCAGCCATACTACCCAAACAGTTAGTAATAACACCCGCCAACACAACAGAGGAAATACTACACCCATCAACAACCAGGAGGATATCAACGCCCCCACTCGTATTGCAACACCTCCGCCTGGGATTAGCAGCACACGACCGAATAAGCAATGCAATGCAACTGCAGATGTGCATCAGAGTGCCCGCTACAGGGCGCATGTAGGGCGAAAAACGTAATATATTCATGTTAGGTGAGTACCCAGTTTAACACACTCACCTACATAGTTGCTCAACCTCCTGAAATCCAGATACTACAACCACCGGTCCTCGCTGAAACATAGACATAAGGCTAACAGCACCTCCCTTTCTAAAAGAATTTGGGAATTAAAAGACAAATGCATAGGCTTCAAACTCAGGTGGTCCATCATCGGATCAGCTGCACCTTATTTATTAAATAATGAGCAGGATGCCAACTATGTTGGTAGAACTCCTGAACATCTTGAAATTCAAAGACAAACACAATCTTATTAACAAAAGGTCAGAGTTCAAACCATCCTGTATACACAAACTTATTAATACTTTCAAATACTACAAAGCTTAGGTTATTATACCACTCCCCCCCCATGCATTTCCTCCCACCCGGTGCAACCTGTCGGCTCCAGCACATCCCGCTTTCCTATATGTGCGTGTATATGCGTATACGTGTACGTATATATATGTATGTGCACATATGTGTACGTATATGTATATATATATGTATATGTGCGTGTGTGTGTGTGTGTGGTGTGTGTATGTGCATATATGTTTCCCTGCATTTTCCTCCTATATATACAAATTTTGTCTCCCATATATGTCTTCTTTTCCCTACATATTTCTTCTCCTACACCCATATCCTTCCTATATAGTCTCTTTACTTCCCTATATCTATACCCTTTCACATTTCTAACTCGGATGTTGAACGCACACCGCCAAACTCCACTTCCCACCCTTCCAATTTTCAGTTCCCCCCGCCCGCCCCTACGTGGGCACCTTTAACACACACCTCTAACTTTCAACCACCTTCATCTCATGTTAAACTTTACCAAATTATATTTTTATTTTATTTTATTTTATTTTTATTTTTACTTTCATTTTTACTTTTATTCTACTTCGATTTATTCTCATTTTTATTTTCATCCCTTATCTTAATTCTTATAATTTTTATAATTTTTATATTTCACTTCTAACCTTTACATTGTATTTCTTATTTTATTTTATACTGTATTTCTTACTTTTATTTCTAATTTTTACCCTTACCCTCATTCTTACCCCTAACTTATCGCTTTATATCTCTATATACGTCTATTTTTTTTGCTTATCCCTTATTTACTTACCTATGGATCCACTTTATGATTATACGAGCGTCCGTGTACGTATGTATACGTATACATATATGTACATATGTACGAGTGAACATCTACGTCTGGATGTGCATACCCCGTATTTCTTTTTTTTTTTACATGTTTTCTTATATTCATATGTTTACACCTATTTGTATACATCTTTTAATATCTTATAGCTATACCCATATGCGCGTATGTCTCTGTGTGTGTATGTAAGTGTATATGTGCACGCACATATGGACACACAGCCGTGTGTGCGTGCACGTGTAGACGTGAGTGCGTGATTCTTTACATACGTTCTTATATACATCCTTTAATATCTTATATCTAACCTGGAAGCGTGGGCATATGCGTATGTGTATGTAAGGATGGGCGCACGTATGTACATATGGGTGTGTACACGTATAATGTCCGTGTATACATGCGGATATTCTGTTGTATGTATGTATATGTACGCGCGTGCGTGTGGGGGTGTGTGTGTTTATGTACATGTTTACACGTGAGTGCGTGTGTATGCTTATAGGCTTGGAGGCGTATATGTACGCGTGTATATGGCTGTATGTATCCATGATGCTATGTATGTACTAGATGACCAATTAATTCAAAGAACCAGATTAAACGCTCAACAGATCTGATTTACAACACATTAGGTCCCCAGACGACACTGTTGATTTATTGACACCCAAAACTTCTACAACTAAATTTTATCAATCTCCTGACCACCATGTTTGGTCCGTAACCTCTATACATCCCTTATCTTTATATTTTTTTTTTACATTTTTATCATGTTTATTCCTATTTTTATTTTTTTACTTTTTACTTTTATTTCTATTTCTATTTTTACTTTATAACCTTATGCCTTTACATTTCTTTATATTTCTTTATATTTCTTTATATTCTTTATACCCCCTTTACATCTCCTTATATCCCTTTATATCTTTATACTCTACATTTTTATATTTTTATATACTTACACTTTTTATACATTTTTTATCCCTCGTCCTGAATTCTCGCCCCTCCATCTTCACGTCTATATATGTATTTATTTATTTACATTACTTCAACATCAAAATTTCCTCATTCTACATTGAGAGAAGAAAGAGATGGACGCTTCAATTCTATGCTGCTGCCGCATTATGTCGTACGCGAATGAGAGGATTTGCATCCCCAACCAAGAATTTTTGATGTAACACATGTCCTTGTGGAGGCTGTTGTGCGCGGCTGAAGAAGGCCACAGACATACATTATGCATTGTTATAAATCTGTCTAATAAAGGCCCGAAACATATGTACCGCTGAATCCTTCGCATCATGTTTTTATTTTGATCAATTTATATATATAAAACTGTAGTTGTGTGAGTGTCTGTCCCCTTCGATTTAGATTCCTAACTACTCCCACATTTTGCGGTGCAGTTATAGTCGTGATTCATATTGAGCCCGTCTGGGAATTAGCGCGCGTCTACGATGAGTCTACGATTTTAAAAATAATTTAAATCATTTTTTTTATTCCATTTTAATGCATAATTTTTCGTGTGTCGATGGCGGGAGTTGGCGTCCATGGTCACACCTGCACCTGTTTGCTTTCCCCCTTCTTCCCTCCCTCGTGAAGCTGTGGGGAAGGGAGTGTAAGGAAATCAACGTCGTAAAGCGTTGTCAAGGAGACCAGCGTTCTTTTAGAACAACGACTTCATGGCTTGAAGACACCAAAACAGAAATGGCTAAGAAAGCCCGAATTGGCATCTATAAGGGAAGTAACTCTCTAAAAATGCTTATATAGTTATTTCCCTTACAAACCCGAGCAACGCCGGGCGATACTGCTAGTTCTTTATAAAAAGAAATTTAAATATTTTGTGTATTGTAAAAATATAACCAATTCATTGCACATAATTTTGAGCAACAAAATCTTATATGGACCCCAAAAGGCCATGCGGACATCAATTGGGAACAAGTAGACTAGATAATATGCAGGTCATTTGATCCCCAGTAATGTCTGCTTCTCTTCCAATTTTTAAGAGAGTGTCGCGTTCTTGAGGCAAAATCTCTTCTTCAGTTGTTTGAAGATTCAACTTTAATTTTTATTTTGATGCCTCAGTCTAAAGATTCTGCCTTATAAACCTACTTACATTACTCTCTTGGATTAATTTTTTAAAAATTCAAGAGAATTCACAGAAATGTTTGTTAAGTTGAAGTGAGGAGAAGATGAAAGACTGATGTTTCAGGCTGTTTTTCTTTGTCAGAGGATGAAGAAGAGAAGAAGAAGAAGAAGAAGAAGAAGAAGAAGAAGAAGAAGAAGAAGAAGAGAGAGAGAGAGAGAGAGAGAGAGATCTTGGAGTTATTGCTTCGCTTCTAAGTAGAAGCGACGGGGTCAATTCATCTCCACATTCTTCAAACTCAGTCCAAGTGCATAACACTGCAAAGTTGAATACTTCACTTCTGACGTTTATCAGACTTAGCAAATTCCCCAATGGAACTCTCCTACGGAACAAAATGATGCTAGCACTTACTACCAACAGTTTCTTTGATTTCGGGACGTCATTTTCTTGCAGAAATTACTCTTTAGACAACAGGAAATGTATGGACGACCAAGCGTAGTCGTTCCTCGATGTCCAAGTCAAAGTCTCAGTTAGTCACGTGACTAGCTTATGGAAGAACATTGGCGAATCAACGAGCGAAGAGGATAACATTATTTGTTGGGAAATTTCGAGGAATTAAAAAAAAGAACATCAACCATTGTTAATATTTAAATGCAGCCATGCAATACCTAACAAATGAGTTAATCTATCTGTTACTTCAATCATTTGGCTGCGGCCATTCTGGGGCACCATCTTGAAGAATTTTAATAGAAAGAAACGACCCCAGTATTTATCGTTTTTTGTAAAGCCTGGTACTTATTCTGTCATCCCCTTTTAGTGAACCACTAAGTTACGGAGACGTAAACACACCAACAACGGTTGTCAAGCGATGGTGAGAGACAAAGATACACACACATGCACGCACAGAGGCTTCTTTCAGTTTCCGTCTGCCAATTCCTCTCACAATGCTTTGGGTGACCCGAGGTTATAACAGTGGTTGGGAAGTAAACTTCTTACTACTCAGCCATATTAAGAAATATGTAAACAAGATAAAGAACGTGGAAAACAGGAATTGCTGTGAATCCTAGTTAAGTACTACAGCTCAGCTCTAAGCCATGGGTCGTGAAGCGTTCACTGTTCGGTAGGTGAGGGCTTCATTTTGACACATTTATCGTAAGTTCCCCCTCATCTGATTGATTGTAGTTTAAACTATTTTCCCCGTTACTCAATCTGCTTTCAAGAATTACTGCTATTATAGAAATACTATTAGAACATTACAGCTATTATGAGTCAGTTAACATGAGTGTTCACGCCTATTTGCTCTTTACAGATAATGTTCGATGCATCTATGACCTGTTTAACCATTCTACCGTACGGAAGGATTGAATAACTTGCTATTCCTCTTGTCTTCTTCATTTCTAATACTTCGTTGTCATTGCTACATATTTTCTGCTTCGTATATTTGCAAAGAGAAGGCAGTTATCTCTAACATAAACACTATCGAATACAAACGGCATTTAACGACAGCATCATATTGTGAATAAACTCTCAGCTTACTTTTCTTCGCTCTCTCTCTCTCCCTCCTTCTCTCTCTCTCTCTCTCTCCTACTTTCCCTCCTTCTCTCTCTCTCTCTCTCCTACTTTCCCTCCTTCCTCTCTCTCCTCTCTCTCTCTCTCTCTCTCTCTCTCTCGCTCACTCGTTCGTTCTCTGCGTGTCTTTCTCTATCACTTTTGCTCTCTGTCGTTCTTTCTGATACAACATGTTATGTTGTTAACAAGGTCCTCATATATCAATGCATCGTTTTTAACTTTGTACATCGAAGAAAGCTACCCACACCCACCCCAAGCACATATAAACAGTGTACTTTTCAGCAGCTTACATCCTAGATGTGGATAAACAGAACATGTGTGTCTGTGTGCGCGCGTGTGTGTGTATGTGTGCATATATATTATATATATATATATATATATATATATATATATGTGTGTGTGTGTGTAAATATATACATATGTATGCCTATATCTTTATATAAATATGTTTGTATATATACCTATATATAGATATATATGTGTGTGTATGTAAAAGTATATATATATATATACACATATATATATATAAGTTTATATACATGCATATATATGTGTATATATGTATTTATATAAATATATATTTATGAATGTATATATGTATATGTAAGTACATATGTATATGCACACACACACGCACATACACATACACATGTTCTGCTTATTCACATCTAGGATGTAAGCTGCTGAGTACTCTTTTTTCCACCTTGTTTCACATCTATGTGTTTACTCCGGTATATATAATATATATATATATATATATATATATATATATATATATATATATAGATGTATTTATACATGTAAGCATATATGCATATGTATCTATGTATGTAAGTATGTAATTGCATGTCTATGTGTTTGTGTGTGTGTGTGTGTCTATGTGTCTGTGCGTACTTGGATTAACATGAACTGCTTCTTATATAAAACTCAGTGTTTCCCGCTTCCGCTGATCGCACCATTAAACATCAATCGAAGAAAA
The DNA here is from genome assembly GCF_006345805.1 of Octopus sinensis. Taxonomy (NCBI): domain Eukaryota; kingdom Metazoa; phylum Mollusca; class Cephalopoda; order Octopoda; family Octopodidae; genus Octopus; species Octopus sinensis. The sequence continues at coordinate 25,724,528 of NC_043019.1, read as the reverse complement.
CCTCACAAATGCAACGAATGTTTACTCTTTACTTTAATGCATTGTCTACAATTTTCCTCTTGTTTATAAACTCAACTTTACACACACACACACACACACAAACACACACACACAAACAAACACACACACACAAACACACACACAAACACACACAAACACACACACACACACAAACAAACACACACACACACACAAACACACACACACAAACACAAACACACACACACAAACACACGCACACAAACACACACAAACATACAAAGACACACACACACACACAAACACGTACATACACACACACACACACACACACACACACACACAAATACACGTGATGTTAGACTTCGCAGATGAAACCTCAAGAAGAGTCGAAAATCGATTAAAACTGTTCCCTCATTCTTTCAATCGATGACAAAATACGTAAGGTTGATATATTTATATATTTAAAACCTAAGTTAACATATATCATGTCATACTTTGGACTGGGAGAATATCGGTGCAAAGCACGGTTAGAAAATAGTACTCGAAGACCAAGGTGGAGTAAATTATAATGTATTCAACAAGCTGAAAAACTTCACAAACCCTTACTTAGCAGTTCA
>NC_043019.1:25706429-25713929 GCF_006345805.1 Octopus sinensis | reverse complement strand
TAGCAGCACATTGTCTCCTGTGCTCTACTAATTCTGTCTATATTTATTTTCTCTCGTGTATAAAGACCCTAATTTTCTAGAGAGGAGGAACTTCATCTGTGTTGATACCAAATTTTGTCCTCTGCTTAGGGACGGAACGAGGATATTCAGCTTCCTCGATCTGCCCTACTATCTACACACCATCCTCGTAACCCTACAATGCATTCTCCCTTCTCGCAACTCCGCAGTGTACACTTCAATTCTTTCAGCACTACAATATACTAGCTTCCTGTCAGCCTATCATTGAACGTCCCCTTTAACAATTTTTCTCTATAAATTCCTCCTGCTATCATCACCCTCTGAAAATTGCCGTTAAAAAAATTTACAATTAAATTGTGTACAATAAATCTATACTTTTATTATGTATGGCTGTAAGTTAATCTGTTATCTGGCAACATTTTAAATGCTTCACGCCAAATCTTGTGACAGGTCATATTATGATACAACCCTTTTGTTTTTCTTGCCCTACCCTAACCTCATCGTCTAACCTCTGCTGTTCTGAGATTGACCTTTCCTTCTCTATTACTGAGTTATCGTGTACATTAAGGCATTTCTTTGTCCAATTTTGTAAGAACTTATGTCTTATTCCTAGAAATTAGCGTCTAAAGCTATCACCGAAATAATCCAGTATCTAACACTTCTATTGGTACTTTATCTATCTATCTATCTATCTATCTATCTATCTATCTATCTATCTATCTATCTATCTATCTATCTATCTATCTATCTATCTATCTATCTCTCTCTCTCTCTCCATATATATATATATATATATATATATCTACCTGTCTATCTATCTATTTATCTATCTATCTACCTACCTGTCTGTCTGCCTATCTATCTATCTATCTATCTATCTATCTATCTATCTATCTATCTATCTATCTATCTATCTATCTATCTATCTATCTATCTATCTACTACAGTCTGCCCATTAATCTACCATATTCCCTTCATCAATCCCTCATATCTTATCTATTATTCTGTACACTCTCCATCATAATCTGTCAATCCACTAAATACTATTCATTACTGCCATATTTTATTTCTCCTTATTCTTCTTTATTCTGTTCCTAATCCACCGTCACAAGTCCGGGATTACTTGTCTGTGTCGAACGATACATTGCGCAACAGAAAGAGGTATAATATTCACAACCGTCTCTATATTTTGGTGTCTATGAAGTCAATCTGTTTTGTGTCTTCACCAAATTCGTACATCATCAGATGAGCAGTCGGTATCTTGTACTTAGTATTGCAAACTGTTAGGCCATTTGCACGAGAATTCTATGAACCTGGGTCCTACTTTATTCCATCTATCCTAGCTATAGCTTCAATAGACGCTCTAGCATTGTGGGTTACTCGATATATCTATTAAAGACACAGGCCAAGATGGCGAGGTTTCTGTTATTATTCATCGAGATGATCTGTCAGAAAATCTCATACAAGCGTCCGTTTTGCTTGTCAATAATTCCCGAATTTGCTGATAAAAATATAGAGATAACACTTGGCGTCGTATAACTCATAGTTAGTCGTCTCTTCATTACTTTGTCACTGTGACTACCTCAGTTACTCTAACTATCCATTTCTCTGTCAAAAAGGACTACTCCATTTTGCCTAACACTGCTGCCCATTCCAAAGATTTGCACTCGTGTGACGGTGAGGAGAGACACCTTAATTTTACCTACTGCATTCAGCACAACTATTCTCGTTCTAGTTTCTTTACAATCTCTTCAGATTTGGGTTTTATCCTTAATGGTGGCAGCCATAACGCTTAATATCAACTCATCATATTTTATCAATTCACGATATTCCATTTATTAATTCATCATATTCTAACATTATAACATATTCTATTTGTCAATATCCCACCAATTCATTATATTTTATCAGTAATTTCATTATTTCCTCCAAATCAATTCCTCGTGCTGCCTAGATGTCTCTCTGCTTAATATCAAATTCTCAAACAGACAAGAGTGTTTCTATCAAGAATCACTACCAACTATAAAATGCTGGTAAATCGCCGCCATTCTCCAATTCGAAATGGGAGAAGCATCGGATAATACAGTCTAAGATACAGTATGTCTGAATGTAAACCGGAAGTGGTTACGATTAAATTAGATTTGATATTAGGTCTATGGGACCAGGGCTCAACAACAAATATTAGGTTGTTCTGAAAATAATAACCGATTTCAGAAACATTATTTCATTCTTGAAAATTTAACAATAGAAATGCTTTCTTTAGTCAAAGTATGAGCCATGAACATCTATGCATCTCTGCCATCGATCAACGCGGTTATTTATGCCTCGTTGATAAAAAACTTATTGGCTTTGATGTTAAGAAATCTTTGAAAGCTGATTCCCGCTTTCGTTTGGACCTGAAAGTTTTATCATCTAAAAACGTGTTTAAATGATTTTAAAATGGTAGTCTGTGGGTGAAAGATCAGGGGAATATGGAGGATGTGGTAAAGTCTCGTATCCCAACTCTGTGAGTTTCTGCAGCATCATTCTTGCAACATGTGGCTTTGTATTATCGTGGAGCAGAACTGGGCCACGTAGATTCACCAATGCAGGTCTCATTTTTTGCAAATGAGCCTGTATTTCAGCAAGTTGATTGCAGTAAACCTCGGCTGTAAATGCTCTGATTGGCCTCCACCAATTACAGACCATCATCAGACAGTCACCATGATCTTTGGCTGATGCAACTATGGCTTTGGGAAATATTTGGGGGACTCATCACGATCAAGCCATTGACCTGATCGTTTACGGTTATCATAAAGAATCCACTTTTAGTCACAAGCGAATATTGATGTTTCGCAGAAAGAGCATCGAGCACACTTCAAGACGCTGAACGTTTTGACTTTCATTGAGCTCATGCGGTGCCCATTTGTCGAGCTTTTTCACCTTACCAATCTTCGTCAGATTGCGAGAAACCATTGTAGTGTTCTGTTGATATTGGCAGCAATTTGAGGGGCATTGTGCCCAAGCTTGAGCTCATGCAAGAAAAGTAAGCGAAGGTCCTTCTTTTGTCATGTTAATAATAAAGGGTTCCTATGCTTGAAGAATGTTTTCTGCCTGAAATAAGTAAAAAATTACCAAAGAGCATACAACAATTATTAAGTATGTTGAAATTCACCTTAAATATAACGAAAATACTATGATAAAATTGCGTTTTATAACACAACGCTTAGAGCGGCCATTATTTTCAGAACAACCTAATACAACAACCACAGACTTACACAAGATAGAACCTTCGTGGTGGTGCTGAAACACATCTAAATGGCTGCCAAATCTTCTAAGTAATATCTAGATCTGTAAGAAACAGCAGCCGATTCTCCTTCAAGTTACACACAAATGTCATGGAAAAGGACGTATTCATTTTATATGGTGTGATCACAACAGGTCTGTCACTGATCGTGTGTCTGTTCAGTCATAGTAAACCTTGGGCTAAACAATTGGCCGTCTAGATAGAGCAGGAAAGGGAGTCCTACCAAAGGGGAAACAACAGCAAAAGCAACAATATTAATGGCAACAACAGTAAATACCTTTTATTTTAATTTATGCTGTTTGATATTGGGATGAAAGACACCATGAAAGAGAAGACAAAGAGGAAAGGAAAACATGGAGGACGAGAGAAAGAAAATAGAGCGGCCTAATATACATACATTTATGTATGTATGTATACATGTATGTATGTATGTATGTATGTATGTATGTATGTAATGTATGTAGTATGTATGTAGTATGTATTTTTGTATTCATAGGTACATACATTCATATAAGTATATATATATATGTATGTATATATATATATATATATATATTATATATATATAATGTATATATACTTATATGAATGTATATATATATATATATACATGCGTATATATATATATGTGTGTGCGTGTACGTGTGAGCTCGTGTGCGTATGTCTATGTATGTTCAGTATGTGTATGAGAGTGTCTGTGTGTATGTGTATGAGTGCGTGTGTGTCTGTGTGTGAATGTCTATGTGTATATATATGTGCAGTATGTGTATGTTTATGAGAGTGTCCGTGTGTATGTGCATGAGTGCGTGTGTCTGTCTGTGTGTGAATGCCTATGAATGCACAATATTTGTATGTGTATGAATGTGTGTAAGTGTGTGAGTGCGTCTCTGTGTGTATACCTATACTGTGTGCTTATATGTATATGTACGAGACTGTCTGTGTGCATGTGTATGAGTGCGCGCGTGTGTGTGAATGTCTATGTATATATATATATATGTACAGTATGTTTATGTGTATGAGAGTGTGTGCGTGTATAAATGTGTGTGTATGAGTGTATGTGTGTGTGTGTATGTGCGTGTGTGTGTATGCGGGGTCAAATATATATGAGCGTGTACGGGAACATTAAGACGATGCCAGAGTCGGTTTCGACACGGTCTGGCCACATTGAATTTGGAATGGCGGTGTAATTTATATTATGTAGATTTGATTACCGGCCAAGCTTATACACACTCACACACCTACATGCACGCATACACACAAATACACACACACATATATACGCATACATATATGCACATATATATATATGTTTTTATATACATATATATATATATATATATATATATATATATGTATGTATGTGTATATATATATATATATATATATATATATACACGAACACGCATGTATAATTTATATTACCATACTGTCTTCAGTGCTGTATGATTTACTAATTCACAAATAGACTTGTTATACATACATACGTACACACACACACAAACATATATTTATACACACACAAACATATATGTGCGTGTGTCTGCGCGTGTGTATGTGTATACGTGTATCTAGGTGCATATGCATGTATATATGTATGCACATATATGTGTGTGTATGTATATAAGTTTGTGCACGTATGATAGACATATGTACATTTATGTATATATGCATATGTGTGTGTGTGCATGTATATCTATATGTATGTACGTGTATGTGTATGTGTGTGTGTATGCATAAAAAAGTGAGAGAGAGAGAGAGCGAGAGAAAGAAAGAAAAAAGAAAGAAAGAGAGAGAATGTGTGTGTGTGTGTCTGTGTGTGCCCGGATACATATGATCAGATAAGTCTATGTGGTAAAGATGTTTGCTTCGCAACCGCCACATTCCAGGTTCAATCTCAAGAAGCGACACCCTAGACAAGAGCTCTCTGCTCCAATATTGGATTGGCTAACCCCTTCTATTACCCTTAAATAATGTGGCTTTGCAGCTCTAGGGCGCACAGTTTGATTGTAATGGAAGGGTCACCGCCAGGGCCGGAGGCCTTGATACTTTGAAGTGACCGAAAGTACTTTGGCACTTGACGCGTGTAGAATCCCTGGAGGGGTGGAAGGTGATAGAATTGGAGGAGATCTGTCATGTGTGTGCAGTGGCGAGTTAACTGCACACAATTAGGGAGTGATGGTGGAGCCCTTTTCTGCTGAGGTAATGCTTGCTCTTGCGAGTTGTTGTCCCGTAGGGAATGATTCCATCTTGAAATGGATACCAAGGTAGATATCGAAATGTTTAAAATCAAAATATCGCTTATGTTCAGTTTTGGTGCCTCCGATGAATTATAGAGTCCATCACCAACGAAATGATCCAAGTTTTGAAATAACTGATCAATCTAAAAGTGCAAGATGAAAAGAATATAAGGGATGTTTTAGCCTTTTCTGGTCAAACAGTTAAATCTTGGCACAAGTGATCGCAGCAGGACGTGAGCGTGAATTACCATCAAGGAGAACAGCAGCTGTTGAACTCACGAACGTGTACCTCTCCTCTTTCAGTTCTTCGTTCAAACGGTTGAGTTGTTTACAGTATGCTTGAGATGGTACTGTTTGGTTCGGTGGGAGGATGTCCAAGTGAATATCTCTTCTCATAACCCACCAAATATCCAAGAGAATTTCAATACAGCTCACTTTGGTTGAAGATTTTGTCTGTCATCCTCATGGAATCCATTCCTTTCGATGCTTAGCATTTTTGCGAAGCGATAAATTTTCATTTCCAGTAAAAAGAGAATCCCAAACTGGAGACTGAATTTTTGAATGAAGGGCAATGTAAATGTTGCCTCATTGTTCTCGATCGCGGTCTCTAAATTCGTGAGGAATCCATTTGCTGAATTTAGGCTCCATTGTAAATTTCAACAAGTGGCAACTGACCGTAGACGATGATGAATTAAACTCTTTTACTAATTCTTCATTGGTTACATTTCTATTTCAGCCAAAGGCTACAGTCAGTTATATATCACCAAACGAAACAGGCTGTCCACAGAAAAGAGGAAACATTTCAGTTCTAGGCAGCTACTCTAAATTTTTGGAACCATCGGTAGCACTTTTACTCAATTATCTTCTCAGTATTTTTACACTAATATTTGTTTTGGTTTCCATTTTTAAACTCATAAAGCATGACATGTCTTTATTCTCTTCGCTAACCCCCAGAGTTGTGACGGATTATTCAATTAACCACTAATGGAAACTTTCTGGCACAATGATTATCATTAGGAGAAAAATTTCTCTTATTGGCAATGGCGAAACGTTGTATTACAGAAAATGATGCAAATTCGAAAAACATTGTTACAAAAAGACATTATTTAAAGCAATAAAAAAACCTCTGATATACGCACACGCACACATACATACACACACATGTATATACATGTGTGAGTGATTTTATATATATATATATATATGTATATTTATGTATATGTGTATATATATAAGTATATATATATATATATATATATATATATATATATATATATATATATGTATATATGTATAGAGAGAGAAAGAGAAAGAGAAAGAGGAAGAGAAGGAGAGAGGAAGATAGATAGATATACTAGATATACACCCACAAGCAATTCGATATATATATATTCTCTTTTTAGTTTCAGCCATGTGGCTTCGGTCATGGGAGCACAACCGTGATCTTGCACTATTGCACATATGCATACACACACACGCACATAACATATGTAGATACATTCTCTGTATATATATATAATATATATATATATATATATATATATATATATATATATATATATATATATATATGTATATATGTATATATATATGTGTGTGTGTGTGTGTGTGTGTATATGTGTGTGTGTGTGTGTGTACACACGCACATAAATTTGCGATAGAATCTCTACATCAACTTTCCTAATTTTTTTTTTATTAATATGAATTTAACGTGTATCCATTTTGATTGTGAATTATGCAGAAATGAAAGCTCAGCTGTCCAATCCTATGCCATTACCGGACTGTACTAAATTATTATAGTCTTTTAGTCCTTTTTACCATTTAGTGGTTCCAGTCAGTGCATTCCGGATATGATACCGAACCGCCTTCAAAAGGTTTTAGTTCATTATATCCACCTAACTATGTAGTAATATGGTACTTATGATTTATCGATCTCTCTTCTTCGTTTATTGATTTCAC
>NC_043019.1:25693929-25701429 GCF_006345805.1 Octopus sinensis | reverse complement strand
TAACCAGATCTTTCCGTCACGCATTTACTTTTACTTATCTTATTTGCGGCTCCTTATTTACCGGACTGTCCGTAAGTGGCCGTTCATGTTTTACCGAACACTTACGAGGAATCCATTTTGGTAACGACTCCCCAGTTTCTTGCATTTTTATCTGCGGAACCCCCTACTCAACATCGCTCAGTCTTCTGAGTATTGTCACACAGACTTAAACCGAAAACAGTGAGAAAGCAGCTAGTTTTGTTCTCTAGTTCATTCTGGTCGCGAAGAATAAGAAACCCCGTGGTTTTACCATAAAATACATTTGTACAACGAAGCTAAACTTACTTATCTTTCAGGAGCTGCTTTCAAATATAACTCGAAGAATTCTATTTGAGAAAGAAGCAGATTGCAGTTTCTCATTTACCATATAAATAAATGTTATTCCCTATGTTATTCTTCTACTATAGCAGAGAATTCTTAGAATAACACTTTTATTGCCACAATTTGTGCATAAATACACACACACACACATATATATATATATACACACACATAGATATACTAAGTATATATACATATATACATAAAAAAAAATCGTGAATGCATACACATGTGTGTATATTATATATATATATCTATATATTAATACATAATATATATATATATATATATATATATATAGATATATATATATATATATAAACATATGTATATATTCACCTCGTTTATATACAAATGTACTGTGCTAAACTGACAATGAATGTAGACGGCTGGCTGGCTGGATTCTTAGAACCTTTAGAACAAGAGAACAAGAAGCCATGATGGTCCTCTGGAAGACACTTGTCCTAAGCCACTTTGACTATTGCTCTCAGCTATGGTCACCATCCAGTGTCAAGTTGATCACAGAACTTGAGGCGATCCAACGAAGCTACACGAAGAAGATAGCCTCTATGCAGAATGTAAGCTACTGGGAAAGACTCAAGAGATTAAAATATAATATTCCCTGGAGCGTAGGCAGGAAAGATATGCCATAATATACATCTGGAAGATCCTGGAGGGAAGTGCCCTGAACTTTGGCATCGAGAGTTACGCAAATGCCAGAACTGGGCGCCACTGCGTGGTGCCTAGGACTCCAAACCTGCCATCAAGATGTAGGACAAGATTCTGTGATAGCCTGGGCTTCCGAGGCCCACAGCTCTTCAATATCCTCCCGAAGAACCTGAGAGACCTGCATGGGGTGGATACAGATGTCTTTAAAATGAAGCTGGATCTCTTCCTGTCAGGTGCCCCAGATGAACCAACTTCACGGCAGGAGGGGCAGATGAGGGCAGCTGCATCGAACTCTCTCATGCACCAAATAGCAGTTGCTAGAAAGCCTCCATGAAGTGAAACCAAGTAGCAACACCAAATGGCGGTGCCCCAGCATGGCCACAGCTCATAAGCTGAAACTAGAATCAATCAATCAATCAATCAATCATGTGTATGTATATATATGGATATGCATATAGAGATAGTTATATATACACACACACTATATACGCGTCTCTCTCTTTGTTTCTTTCTTTCTCTCTCTCTACGCACACATATATACATGCAGATGTTTACATATATACATAGATACATACATTCACACAAAATACCACACCCAGATATACAACATATAGTAAGCAGTAATCTATAATAAACGTCAAATTTTACGGCCTAAGTAAGTACGAGACAGAAGCAGAGAATATGACAGCTAGGAAGAGAGAGTAAGATGGCGTGTTGTGATGATATTCTGATAAATGTCATTGACAAAGCAAATATATTCCATTATTGTTAATCATATGTTGTACCTTCCTGGCAAACATAGTGTATTACCGATGTTAACTGCCAGTAGCAACATTTCTTTCACTAGGTTTCTCGAACAATAATACACACACACACACCCACCCACACACACACACACACACACACCCACACACACCCCCACACACACACTCACGCGTTTATATATTCATACACATTCTCATATAAAATTTGAAATGTAATGTACCGTGCGAGTATAACTTTAATAGCAATATTTTATTTTTGCAGGAATGCAAACAAATGTATACAAATACTTTTTTAACCTCAGACAGCAGAAAAAAAATCAAAAATAAATATATAACATAAATAAAAATGGAATCGTCTTGTGGGGGTTTCATTGTTTTGAATCTCATCTGAGAACTAGTAAACCCCTTCTTGTACACGTTTATACCATTTTAGTTGAGTCGTGGGTTGTGTTGATTAAGAATATCTATGATCTCTTAGCCTCTAACGGAAGAGAGGCAGAGCTGTCCCCTGGGTGGGAACACAAATAGAATAGTAACTAAACGGTTCCACTTTTTATAGGGAAGTGTATAAAAATGAGTTTTACTCACACACACACACACACACATACACACACATACACACACACACACACACACAAGATATAAATATTATTAAGTTTGAAAACGGATAGATGTAATGGATACAAATTTATTAACATATTCACGAACAATTGTTTCATTTAACAACCAAAATTAAAAATATGGTCTTGCATTTTAAAGTACCTTGGATGGAAAATCATCAGGGTGCACAATATATATATATATATTCTTTTATTTGTTTCTCTCATTTGACTGCGGCCATGCTGGAGCACCGCCTTTAGTCGGACAAATCGATCCAAGACTTATTGTTTGTAAGCAAAGTACTTATTTTATCGGTCTGCTTTGCCGAACCGCTATGTTATGGGGACGTAAACACACCAAGATCGGTTGTCTATCGATGGTGGGGACAAATACAGACACACAAATACATACATACAAATATATATATATATATATATACGACGGGTTTCTTTCAGTTTCCGTCTCCCAAATCCATTCACAAGGCTTTGGTCGGCCCGAGGCCATAGCAGAAATCACCTGCCCACGGTGCTTCTTACTATACTACTACTCCTGCGCTATTGATATATTATATATATATATATATATATATATATATATATATAGAGAGAGAGAGAGAGAGAGAGAGAGAGAGAGAGAGGTTATGTTTAAAATTAAAGATTAGTTAGGAGACTTTAAAATGTAATATCCACTCCTACCTTCAGGTATGCCCTGTGAGAACTTTCACCACATACGGCTACCGGGCGTCATCCGCTGTACTACACTTTAGTCGCAGGATCTATGTTAGGAACTCCTCGGTGCACGTATAGAGTATGTTAGATAATCAATAGGGAAGACGGGGTCTACTGTGAGCTCTTTGTAGCACGACGATCGTTTCGGCTTACATCTGCAGTAATCTCTAGTGGGTGGGGAACGATATAACAGAATCGAATGCACCCCCCACAGTGCAGAAGAAGCCTCACCAGGTTACGTAATATGTTACAGTGTTATAATATGTACATTTTCCTACTGTGTGCGATAGGATGGTGTTGATATGATGCGTGCGTTTATAGTAGTTCACAATTCCATTAAAGAGGCAAGATGGCTGGTATATATACGGAGAGTGGAAGGATTTCAACCACTTTTCGTGGTCCTTTACCGCAACAGCTCCTTTATAGGATCCTGTGACTAAAGACATCATCAGGAAGAACCACATCCACTTCAGGCCGCTACTCCTCTACCGGTTTTGACGTGGCGCTCCCCTCCTTTTGGAGCTGTCCTCAGCTCTGGTGTTGAGTTCGTTTTTGCTTTCTCCTTTTATCTTTTGTTTTTTTTGGTTTCTTCGATGCAGCTTTAACGAATGTCCGCGGGCGACTGGCCATCCTGCCAAATTTCCCTTTATAATACTCACCGGTAGACTCCAGTAACCAGCACCAGCTAACTGTCACGTGACACTGTGGAGGGGAAAGGCGCGTAATTTTGACCCGCGCCCTCTCTAAACATGCCTTCCAACAGTGACGGTAAAGAATGCAAAAATTCAAATACAAAGAATAAATGAGATGGTCAGAATGGCTTTTGAATTGAAAGCGCTCTAAAGGTTGTGAAGTTCTTTGATAGTTGGTCATGCGTATCATTCACGGAAAGGTGGTCGAGAATTTAGTGGGAGTAGTCACCATCCGATGAGGTAAAGAAGTAACAGTTGTGTCTGTATGTGTGCGTATGAGAGAGAGAGAGAGAGAGAGGGAGAGAAAGAAAAAAAAGAGGGAGAGTAAAATCAGATGGCAGCGACAGAATGAGATTTCGTTCATTTTTAATATCTCTGTTCCCTAGCGTTCGTTCTTCATTTATCCCATTTTTCTTTGTTTTCCCTCTTTCTTCTCAGCCCTCAATCTCCTGAGATTTTCCTAGTGTCTCATCTCTTTCTTTCCATATCTCCAAGTATATTTTCTCCAAACTTCTTACTTGATTCTTTTTACCAAATTTATGACGAAGCGATATACAAAATTATATTTGCACACACATGGACATATAATATATACGCAAAGTATGCAAATATATTCGATTATATATGCATGTATATGTATGTATACGTTTGTTTGTATGGATATATGTATATACATACATTTATACATACATACATACATATATATATTTGTATATATGAATATATATCTGTAAGCGTGAACTGATACATCTGTTTGTTGTTTACACACCCATCTTCGTCTTTTGCTTTGTTTTTTGTAAATTCCAACTATATATATATATATATATATATATATATATATATATATATATATATATATTATATATATATATATATATATATATATATATATATATATATATACATACATGTATATATATATACATACATAATATATATATACATGTATATATATATACATATACACACACATATATACGTGTATATATATATATATACACATACTCATACATATATATATATATATATATATATATATATATATATATATATACACATACATATATATACACATATATATATACATATATATATTCGTAGTATATATCATGTATTATGTTATACTATACTGAGACATACACACATATAAAATTATTTACATGAAAAATATATTTCCAATATTACTGGAGTTTTATAGATAAGGAAATTTATTAATAAGTAATATTAATATTAATTTAAGCGATTAACTCGTGCTTTAAAAGTATTACTTCGAATTTTCCTTAAGTCTATGTCTGTCTGTCTGTCTGTCTGTCTGTCATGCACATATAAAGCACACACACATATACGCATTAATTGTGTCTTATCTCACGTTTAACTGTAATCTCACGTCACTGGTATGTCTCGATGGGGTTGCATGGCAGGTCTTTCCTGCCTCTTCACTCTGTTTCTTTCTTTCTTTCTTTCTTTCTTTCTTTCTTTTTTTCTTTCTGTTTTCTTTCTTTCTTTCTTTCTTTCTTTCCTTCTCTTTCTCTCTCTGTATAGCTGCGTGTATGTGTTTGCGTGCTTGTATGCGTGCGTGCGTGCGTGCGCGTGTGTGTGTGTGTGTATGTGTGTGTCTGTGTTTGTGTGTGTGTGTGTGTGTGTGTGTGTGTGTGTGTGTGTGTGTGTGTGTGTGTGTGTGTGGTAGTGAATGGCATTGGGGCCTGTTTTCCATTTCTGAAATATTCCCTTATATCTACGCCTTTCAATTTCTCAACTGAAAATAAATTAAAAGATAAGAAGAGGTAATCATGAGGGAATTAAATATCTAATCATAACATAGCAAAATTCCCAATGGCTTCGAACTGCTTTCCAAAAAAGAGAAAAATTTTTTTTTAAATACGCTGTAGCTCGGACTGCTAAATATAACAGCCAAATCTACCTCACAACAGAACGCACTGATTTGATGAGTACTGCACGTATCATATAATGTAGTCCTAGATGAACTTGTCCTAGAGAACCGTGGATGGTTATGTTTGGAACCTCTTTGAGTATAGATTTACTGAGTCAAGTCGGAACTGAAAAGAAAAAAAACACACCAACTACCTGGAGATATTATTTTCAAATCCATATCTTTGATAAATTATCTATTAGTTCTAAGTTATTCACAGAAAGCATTGTGGAACAGCTTGTAAAGTTCAATTGCTCTGTAGAGGAGTGTATAAAATACTTCACATTTCCGACTGTAGCTCCTTGTCAGAGAAATATAGAAAAAAACTGTCGTTGCTTTCATTAGAAGATTTGTCAGTGAATATTATTGTATTTCGCAATTAATGCATCAAGGACACTACTTGCTCTCTGTCTACTTCACTCTCATTTGAAGAGAAAAAAACCCGAAACGTTATTTTCATCATGTTTTATGACAAATGCATTTATTGAAGTCTTCTATCAATCTCTGATGTGGACTTATTTTTGAACCGTTTGTTTTCACTGAGGCCACCATAAGGTGTTGGGAAAGTAACGGTGCGGCCGCAGCGTAATCATTCCTCTATGAGGCACTGAGAGAAAGAGGGAGAGAGATAGAGAAATAGAGAGTGTGATATATGGAAGGAGAAACGTAACCAGTATTTAACTGGTGGTTTATTTATTGACCCCAAAGAATTTAAAGGAAAAGTTGACATCGGCGTGAATTGAATGCAAAGAGCAGACAGATGGAACATATACGGCCAAGCATTCTGTCCGAAGATCGAATGTGCCGATTCACAATTTTAAAAAATTCCCGACACAGACCGAATTCAGTTTCTTATAGGATTCCATATTTTTATATGTCTGTAACTGATGTAGTTTATGAAGTTTTATTCAGTAATTAATTTAGTTTATGACACTTGGGCTAAAATTTTTTTCTCTTTATGTGAAATATCTCCATACCTAGACTCTGAAATTGTGTCCGTTACCATTACAACTCTCTCATTTTATTTCAGTTAATGTGAAACGTCGAAGTGGTATTGATCTCAGCAAATCTTGTAAAAAGCATCTTTGAGGAAATCATTGGCATTTGAACTTTGAATTTCGAGAATTTAAAGTGTGCTCCTTCACCCTTCTGTGAAGCGTTTCTTTATGGAGTTCTTGGTCTAACATGCTACACTTTTAATCACCATCTTTTGCCAGGAAATGACAAAACATTTACGTGGTCGCAAAACCCTATATATATAACAGTTAAGTCTCTCGCATATCATACGTTATCTTCTTTAAAGGTTCACGACTGAGTGGATCCTGTATTTCTAGATACCAAATGTCTAAAATAAAGGTATAATGTCCACAAATAGAGTGTAGTTGAATATAGGCCAGCTAAAGCAGAGCTGATCTGGATTTAAACGCAGTATCACTATCCGATGTCCGTATCATTCAGACCAGACTTTTCCGCCCTTGTAGATCCTGTAGATATTTACCGAAAAATGTTTATACAGAAGTCTATTAACATTAATCTCATCAGCTCTGGGGACCTCCTTTTCTATTGTGGACTCTGCACTTTCTCCCTTCGATAATTTATTTTAAAATGTTTACTTAATTTACGCAACCGACTTCTCTGTATACATTACACTTATTCTTTAGTCACGTGTACAGATTATTGGAGGATAGGCATTAAGGCCTTTGATATCAGGGGATAGAAAATGGTTAAAGACTAAACATAAAAGACCTTAGGTTCTA
>NC_043019.1:25673929-25686429 GCF_006345805.1 Octopus sinensis | reverse complement strand
ATGAACGAGAGTACTGGGGATGAAGGAGGTTGACTGCTACTCTTGCCATTCATCCACAATTCACGAATAAAAAGTACATATGGCAAGCTGGCAGACACGTTAGCACACCGGGCGAAATGCTAAGCGGTATTTCGTCTGCGTTACGTTGTGAGTTCGAATTCCGCCGAGGTCAACTTTGCCTTTCATCCTTTCGGGGTCGATTAAATAAGTACCAGTTACGCACTGGGGTTGATATAATCGACTTAATCCGTTTGTCTGTCCCTGTTTGTCCTCTCTGTGTTTAGCTCCTTATGGGTAGTAAAGAAGTAGGTATTTCTTCTGCTTTTACGTGCTAAGTTCAAATTCCGCCGAGGTGGAATTTGCCTTTCTTTCTTTCTTTCTTTCTTTCTTCGGGGTCGATAAATTAAGTACCGGTTGCGTACTGGGGTCGGTCGATCTAATCGACTGGTCTGCTCCCCCAAAATTTCGGGCCTTGTGCCTAGCGTAGAAAAGAACAATATATACATACATACATACATAGATACATATATATATATATATATATATATATATATAATATATATATATATATATATATATATATAATTTCCGCACGAAGACACGTAGTCTATGGCCTAGGGACGTAGCTTCACCGTGTTCTTTCTGATGTGAATTTGCTACCAGGTATCGGTTATCTTTCGAATTATCCTTAATAAGATAATTCATTCATCCACTCAAATATTTATATATATATATGTATGTATGTTATGTATGTATGTATGTATGTATTATTGTTCTTTTCTACGCTAGGCACAAGGCCCGAAATTTTGGGGGAGCAGACAGTCGTTAGATCGACCGACCCCCGTACGCAACCGGTACTTAATTTATCGACCCCGAAAGGGGCAGAAGACCCCGATAGGGGCAGAAGACAGTGCAACCTTTGTGTCTCCGAACTCTTCCATATTTTGTTTGCCAGAGGCCGGATGGTAAACGGGCTCTTACAGTCGGCTTTTCGATGCCCCCATTGGCGGCGTTACACTTATCTGGCCTTTAAATAGCGTTTATAAATAATACCGGCACCCATAGCCCTTGGTAACAAATTTCTGAAATAGCCTTTAAGATATCTACGATTAACCACTGCAAGGGAAATTACTCCTGTAAGAACAAACGGGGCTTGGTTTTTTCACAGGGGGGGTTTTCCTTGTCTAGGCAGGCTTAGATGAACACACACACACACACATAAAACATAATATATATATATAAATTTTTTTATTTTTTTTTTCTGCCACCCAACGGTTATCACGGCAGTAGCCACTGACAGCCGAACGACAAACGCACACACGACACACAAAAAATGTTTTCTACCCCTCCGCCAAACACACACATATATAGAACAGTATACACACACACACGTCTCTAAGTAGATTTTTCTCGCCCCTTTAAAACATCCAATATTCTTTAAATAGTCAGAACTTTATTCTCGGTCACAAAGAACATCTATACACCCTCACCCACATGATTGACCGATGCCTGACCCGTTGAATTCTTCAGCCACCGGTTCTCAACATACACTGATAAACAGTTTCGCCATGGGCTCTTAGGAGCACAGTTCGATTGTTTTTTGCTCCGCCTCTGTTCTGTTTTTGTTTTTCCAACGGATTTCCTTTTTTCTTCCTGAAGAGAAAGACACAATATGGTCCCATTATTCAATCGGATTTTGGTAATTTGTGCCTTTCGAAACACGTGTAGAATGAAATAAAACGATTTCTGTTCAATCTGCGTTCAGCTCCATTTCTTCAATTCACCAATAATGTTTTATATATATATATATGTATATATATATATATTTGAGATGTGATTTGAAATTAGAATGTAAATGAATTTAAATAAATGCTACAAGGAATTTAGTTCCTGACAGCAAATAGACTTAATCCATTATTCATATTATGACCTCTATTTTCACGTTTCGTTTATTTCTTTCGTGAGTTGGGTTTGTATTTTTTTCTCTCAATAATTTGATCATTTATACCTTTTCTGTTTTTACTTTCTTTTCTTCCTGTAAAAATATGTTTTATCTTGACTACCGAGTAATGTAACATATTGTATAGAAAATTCCTCTATTTAAATAATATTGAGGTCTCTTTCTTTCTTTTGTTATCTTACCGTTTTTATCAATATATATATATATATACATATATATATATATATTATATATATATATATATATATATTATATCTTATATAAAAGGCAGATTTTATCTGCCTCCCTTTGTCAGTTATAGAAATCTACAATATAGGATTTTCTTCAATTACAATTTACCTAGCATTTTTTAAGAGTAGAATGCATCGGGTCATGCCAGGTCCAGTTTTTAAAAATTTAAACTCCAATTAAGCAAAATTTACAGAAAACTCACATTCTGGTGTGTATGTCAAATGCTTTTCTTAGTCTGGTTTACACCACACGCAAACGCACACACACACAAACGGAGCGAACTGTTTCACTGACGCTATCACCCTTCTCCTCCTTTGTCTTTGCAAGTTTGCAGCTATTAAAGTGAAAACAGTGAATCCGACAGCGATTAAGAAAATGAATTGGTACCTGAATGGAGTGAAAATTTAAAAACTGTTTCTTTCGGTGATTTTTCTGAAGAAACTGCACCAAGCCACAGACTTTCCCAGAAGAGTAAAGCCTTAGACTATTTATTTTTACTTTTTCGAATGAGCCTATTTGAAATCATTATGGCAGAAACGAACCGTTACGCTAAACGTAAACAAAACGAAAGAAAGGATAGTTTGTTATTTCCCACAACCTTAATTGAAATTAAGGCCTATTTTGCCATAAATATTATTATGGGTATCAGAAAGTTACCCAGAATAACAAATTCTATCGTAAAATTTTGTTGTATACCCAATTGAATATTAGCTAATAACCCATTTTCTATAGCGATGTTTGAACAAAATTTTAATAATTTTATATTTTGTTGAATTTACCTGTACCTACCTGCAATTAGAGTCACTTTGTGACAAAAATTATAGTATAGAATTGGTTGAGGACATTTCATTAAATTATCTTCCAAAATTCACGTTAATATATTGATAAATAAAAAAGTTGTTTAATGAAACCAGACTAAATTTATGATTACGTTAGAAATTAATTGAAAACATAAGGGGTGTAATTTGGTCAGAAATATTAGTAACGACAGGGTTAAGGAAAAACCAAAAATATATATTCTTTATAAATGTTGTATTCAAATAACATTTTCTTTTAAGAATGTGTATATAACAAAGTATGTGTATATAACTACGTGACTTATATCTTTATATATATGAGTGAAGTTGTGTACTGTTGTCTCTACGATTTAGATTCCTAACTACTCCCACATTTTGCGGTGCAGTGTAACCAAAACGGGTATCTTATAGTCGTGAGTCATATCGAGCCCTCTGGGTATTAGCGCGCGTCTACGATGAGTCTACGATTTAAAAAAAATTACCATCATATTTTTCCATTTTTAATGCATTTTTTCGCTATTATATAAGGGAAGTAACTCTCTAAAAATATCTACGATGTGTCAACGATTTAAAAAGAAATTTACCTTAATTTCTTTTCCATTTTTAATGCATTTTTTCCTATTTTTTGGCTATAACTCTCTAAAAATGCTTATATAGTTATTTCCCTTACAAACCCGAGCAACGCCGGGCGATACTGCTAGTATATATATATGTGTGTGTGTGTGCAACTGATGATAGCCCTGCATTTAAATTGATGTAATGATTACATTTTTCAATTAAATGGAGACGCTCTTGAAACGGTCATACTGCATTACTTCTTGATATCCTCTTGCTTATTTCGATTATGTATACATGATAAGCATTAATAAACAATTCACTTAAACAATATCATCACGTGGTCACTGAATCAATTTAGTGGAACCCATTTTGTTGAATGCATTTAGAACTAGTAGTTTTGGTCTGGTTGTGAATAAGACCCTTCCTTCTCACCGCTAGTCTAACGGCCCTTAAAAACAAGATCTGGCCTTGAGCTCTGCTGTTTTTTCTACTGACTCCTTTACAGGTATTTACTTGTGGATAATAATTCGTTCCGAGTTCGAATCTCACCAGAATTGTTGTTTTTTTCTTACTATCGCTCTTGGGTCGATAGAAGGAAAAATCAAACACCTATGATCGATTAAGAGGTCAATATAGATTTGTGAACTCGGACCAAATGTGAGAAGCGTTTACCAACACTAATGGCGGTGGTGACGATAGCAACAGAAGCATCAGCCGTAGCAACAACAGAAGCTGCAACAGCAGCAGCAGTAGCAGCAGTGGTAGTAGTAGTAGTAGTAGTAGTAGTGGTGGTGGTGGTAGTAGTAGTAGTAGTAGTAGTAGTAAGTAGTAGTAGTAGTAGTAGTAGTAGTAGTAGTAAAAGTAGTAGTAGTAGTTAGTAGTAGTAGTAGTAGTAGTAGTAGTAGTAGTAGTAGTAGTACTAATAGTAGTAGTTGTAGTAGTAGTAGTAGTAGTAGTAGTAGTAGTAGTGGCAGCAGCAGTTATAGTAGTAGTTGTGGTTGTTGATGCTGTAGTAGACAGACTTGAAGCTGGTTTCTTCTTAACGGTTCTTAACCTTGTTTGGTTCGATCAATTTTGCATCAGAATATTGCTTAGCTTTTTATTTTAAATGCACTTTAGACAGAGACATAAAAAAACACACAGTTGCCTACAGTATATATACATAATTACTTAGCTGTGCACATATGTATATATGTGTGATTGTGTCTACGTGTATGCATGTGTGTGTGTGCATGGGCTTATGCACACAAGCACAGACACACACACACGTACAAAACGCACTCTGTGCACACATTGATATTCTTAATGCATCTCCGTGTCTGGGAATTTAATAAAACAACCAAATACAATATAAACATATAAATGATATAAATGAAATAAAAACAAAATATATATACGTGTTATACAAAATACGACAAAATAAGGAAAGATAAGAGGCAAAAGAAAACTTCACAAAATTATTTCGATTTGATAAAAAGAAAAAACAAACAAACTCGAAAACACAGACGCTGATATCTTCTTGATTGAATTTACGAGAAGAGTTCGCTAAACAGGAGTGGAGTCTGGAAGTTATTTTAGGGAAGAGCAATGGCAGAAAATTACATTGATGCTGTCGAGTGTTCCATTAGTTTGATTATTCAACTAAAGTAAGTCTGGTACGAGTAGTACGTAAAGTGAATTCCGTTTGGTGAGGGCCATACAATATAAATAGTATAGTTCATAGGTTTTTTAGGAACATATAGTATGCATTGAATGGTTTAGCGATTGGTTAGTGGTATCTTTATATATAAAAGTGAGGTTGTGTGCTGTCTGTCTCCTACGATTTAGATTCCTAACTACTCCCACATTTTGCGGTGCAGTTTAACCAAAACCGGGTATCCTATAGTCGTGATTCATATCGAGCCCTTCTGGGTGTTAGCGCGCGTCTACGATGAGTCTACGATTAAAAAAAAAATTACCATCAATTTTTCCCATTTTTAATGCATTTTTGGCATATATAAGGGAAGTAACTCTCTAAAAATTTATTATTAAATCTCAGAACATAAAAAGCTACAGTAACCCCCCTCTTTGTGGTTAGCCATATTGAGATGGCTATTATACTTTACATCTCTAAAAATGCTTATATAGTTATTTCCCTTACAAACCTGAGCAACGCCGGGTGATACTGCTAGTATAACATAAAATATAGTTTGTAGATGTTTAAGATTAGACAGCGTATATGATATAGTTTATGCAGAGATCTGTTAAGAATGTAGAAAGCCATGCGTTTTATGATCAGCTGATGTAAGTCAGGTACGAGTACGTTCGTAAAGTGAATTCCGCTTCGTTAAGGACATACTATATAATACAATATAGTTTGGAGATTGGTTAAGAACAGATAGTGTACATACATACATACATTCATATATATATTATATATATATATATATATATCTGTATTATATGTGTGTGTGTGTGTGTGTGGTGTGTGGTGTGTGTGTGTGTGTGTGTATGTGTGTGTGTATAATTAATAAAAACAGCTGTTTGAAACTTTATACCGTAAAGGAAAATTATAGAGATGTACTCGCATAACAAGTGATTTGATCTGAGATCGTGTGCTGAAACGAAAACAGTTGCAGCATGGAAGGTGTTTGTAAGCCATTTAAGAAACACACAAAAGTCGTTCGATTCACTTCAACATTTAAGTTTAATTTGTCAAAATATTTCGTCGCTAAAATCGCGACCTGTTCACTGACGAAAATCCGTGCTGCAAAATTATAGTCGTCAACTAAACTTGACTATAAATATATACACTATATATATATATATATATCTATATATATATATATTATATATATATATAATATTATATATATATATATATATATAGATTATATAAATATATCTAAGAGAGAGAGAGAGAGAGGAGAGAGAGAGAGAGAGAGAAGAGAGAGCATAGCAGAGCATAAATTAAACAAATGAGGTAAAGTTCCTATAGCTAATCTCTGGGTTATTTCAAATCAGAATTCAAGCGAGACAGATCATTCTAAATTTTGTAGAAAAATAATAATTTAGATCAGTGTAATACTGTTAAATCTCATCTAAAGATAATTATTTTTCACACGTATATGTTGGCGTGTGTGTATACGTACATGTGTGAGTGTGTTCTATATATATATAATATATATATGTGCGTGTGTGTGTGTGTGTGTGTATGTATGTATGTATGTATGTATGTGTGTGTGTGTGTGTGTGTATGTGTATGTATGTATGTATGTATGTATGTATGTGTATGTGTATGTGTTTTGGTTTTTGGTGTTTATAACGTCTATTTTAGTAACATAAACAGCATAACAGATAAAAACTGACGTAAAACAAGTCTGGATAATTTTTGAAACATTTACACCCTAAAGCAAAGCTGGAAGTATTTTTAAGCAATATTAACGAAATATATTAACAATAAAAACTCCAGCTCTAATAATAGAGGAAAAACAAGAAAACGTAAACGGAGATGAATTTAACAGTTTTATGATAGTTATATTGAAACGGAATAAATAGCAAACAAACAACAGCAGAGATGAAGATGTAATAAATGGCGGCATTGGGTATGTGAACGAATTATTATGGAGGAACTATTTGGAAACAAATGTAAATATAAATGTGGCTCTACTATTTTAAAACACAGACTTACACACAGACTTACACACAGATCTCTGGACTCACACACACAGGTGCGCGTGATTATATACATATATATATATATATATATATATATATGTATGTATGTATGTATGTATGTATGTATGTATGTATGTATGTATGTATGTATGTATGTATGTATGTGGTATGTGTCCGTGTAAGTGTATCCAAATATTTCTATCCAATGGGTTTCTAGCCTAATATTTAAACGCTATCATTTATAACTTATTTGCTTCAAGATCCAACGTCACAAAAAAGATTCAGGCATCGCGTCGATTCGATTCGATTCGTTTGGTTTCGTTTCGTTTCTTCTTCTTCTCTAAGCTTGTTTATATATATATATATATATATATATTATATATATATATATATATACATCTATACACACCTACAGAAATAGGGAAATATATATGTATGTATATATCGCTATGGGCTCCGTGTGAGCAATCATCTAAAGGTTTTTTGTGCATTTTGATGTTGACATAAGTTCCTTGCTTTTCCTGATGAGAAAGCGGCATAATGTACTCCTCATTCCTTCGAAAATAAAGGAATTTTGTTAATTCGTCGTTCAACTCCATTCTTTCATATATGTATGTATATATGTATGTATAGAGCGTATGATGATTAAATTGTCGCCTAATTGCGAACATGTGAAAATAACACTGACATCTCATTTTGGCAGATATATTTACCAAAATTACATAAAAATATCTTGAATGCTAACGAGTAAATTTATTTAACAAAATCGCCATTGGCTTCAATCATGGCCTCTAGCCGATTTCGGCATCCCCTGCAACTCTTCTGGATGATTTCTTTGTTTAAGTAGGTGAATGCTGCCATAATC
The DNA here is from genome assembly GCF_006345805.1 of Octopus sinensis. NCBI lineage: Eukaryota > Metazoa > Mollusca > Cephalopoda > Octopoda > Octopodidae > Octopus > Octopus sinensis. Next base: position 25,678,361 of record NC_043019.1, on the reverse strand, counting down.
CTTGCTTTCAGTCCGTCTTAGGTGTTACAAGAAGTTCTGTTGGTCTCAGGTTGGCACTCAAACACTTTGAAATGTTCGCATTGGAGCTTCCAGCGCGAATGCCAAGTACAACAGGATGTCGTTTCCAAAATTCTGGTTGAGTGGATTATTCTACAATTTATATATGTTATTATTATTATTATTATTATTATTTTGCAATTTTTATTAATCTTACATGTTATTGTTATTTTATGTTAATATTTCTATTATATGTAATTTTTTTCTAGATGGTGTAATTTAATTGTTCATTTGAATTGATAAAATAGTTTTTTTCCAATTTATATATATATATCTATTATATATATATATACATATATAATTATATCTATGTATATATATCTTTGTATATATACGTATATATATATTATATATATATATTATATATATATATTATATATAGTATATATATATATTATAAAATATATATATATATATACATATACTATACATTTACATATACATGTACACAGACGCACACAGATATATTTATATATATATATAATACATATATATATACGTATACGTACCCTAATAAATACTGATTTATGTCACCTAGAAGCATTGGTGCCAGAAAAGTAACATACTTTCTAATTAAATGAATTATTTATCCACCTCATACTGTTGAGTAAATCGTAACCCAGTTCGCATTTACACACGCAGATACACACGCACTCGTACACACGCGCACACACAAACACACTCAGATACGAATATGAATATGTATATGTATCTGGGTGTGGCTCTGTGTATGTATATATATATATATATAAGTTTAACAATTAAGGATAATCTCTTAATAGGGATCTTAACAAGAAATTATCAGGCAGCTAGCGTGAGAACCTCAAAAAGAAAAGAATTCGAAAATAATTTTTTTCTTTTGAACAAATTAATTATATCTATATTGTATAGAGGGCATTATTACACATATGCCTCACACTAAGAGGGACAAAGTCATTACTACCAAATTATACTAATCATACCCAAATGCAGTTTTTCAAAGCCAAGACATTTAAAAAATGATTTAGTTCTGTATCACCGTGATTTCACATTCAACTTACGTCTTATGATCCTCAGCAGAACTGATTCTGAACACATCATAAATAAACTACCAACCTTACGTAGCGAAGACGAACAGACAACTGCTCCCTCCGGCCAAGCACATGGAATGTTTATAAATCATATATCCGGTAAATGGCGGGCTTTTTACGAACTGCATGTCGGGTAATGAAAAGTATTTCGGAATAATTTAACAATTAAGGAAATCTCTTAATAAGGGATCTTAACAAGATACTTTTCATTACCCGACATGCAGTTCGTAAAAAGCCCGCCATTTACCGGATTATGATTTATAACATTCCATGTGCTTGGCCGGAGGGAGCAGTTGTCTGTTCGTCTTCGCTACGTAAGGTTGTAGTTATTTATGATGTGTTCAGAATCAGTTCTGCTGAGGATCATAAGACGTAAAGTTGAATGTGAAATCACGGTGATACAGAACTAATTCATTTTTTTTAAATGTCTTGCTTGAAAAACTGCATTTGGGTATGATTAGTATAATTTTGTAGTAATGACTTGTCCTCTTAGTGTGAGGCATTTATGTGTAATAATGCCCTCTATACAATATTATATATATATAATATATATATATATATATATATATATATATATTATATGTTTGTTTGTGTGTGTTTTTTTGAGTGTGTGGTATATATACATGTATACATATACAGAAATAATGATGCAAATAAACATATATAACTGCTACAAAGATAATATACATGTAAGTATAGAGAGAAGGCTGAGAAGGAAAAGTTTCAGGCGATGAATAGTTATGTATAAATATATATAGATAGGCGCAGGAGTGGCTATGTGGTAAGAAGGTTACTTCCCAACTACATGTTCCCGGGTCAGTCCCACTGCGGAGCGCCTTCAGCAAGTGTATTCTACTATAGCTACGGGCCAACCGAAACCTTGTGAGTGGCTTTGGTAGACGGAAACTGAAAGAAGCCCGCCATATATATATATATATATTTGGGGGGGGTGCTTGTATATATGTATTTGTGTGTCTGTGTTTGTCTCTCCACCATCGCTTGACAACTGATGTAGGTGTACATTTACGTCCCTGTAACTTAGCGATTCGGCAAAACAGAACGATAGAATAAATACTGCGCTTAAAAAAAATAAGTCGTGGGGTCGATTTGTTCGACTAAAGTCGGTGCTCCGGCAGGGCTGCAGTCAAATGACTGAAACAAATAAAAGAATAAGAGGATAAAAGACTATATATATAATCAAAACAAACTTACATAGAATAAACAAAACAAACTTACATATAAACATCGAATGGATCTGGTATCCCTCTTCAGGGTGTAGAGATAGATAAATAAATAAATATATATATATATATACATACATATATATATGAGTGTGGTGGAGTGGGTGGGGGTGTATAATCTGTGTCTTATTGTTTTATTCTATTACGTGTTTCAGTCATTTGGCTGCTGCCATGGTGGAATACCGCCTCACAGTGTATTTTTAGTCAGACAAATCGACCCCAGGACTTATTCTTTGTAAGCCTAGTACTTATTCTATCGGTCTCTTTTGCCGAACCGCTAAGTTAAAGGGGACGTAAATACACACCAACATCGGTTGTCAAGCGATGGTGGAGGGAAGAAGCATAGACACAAAGGCACACACATATATCTATAGATATACGACGGGTTTCTTCAGTTTCCCCTGACGAAATCCACTCACAAGTCTTTGGTCGGCCCCCAAGGCTACAGTAGAAGACACTTGGCCAAGGTGCCACACAGTAGGACTGAATCCGGAACCATGTGTCTGGGAAGCAAGCTTCTTACCACACAGCCACGCTAGCGCCTGTGTTAAATATATTCAAAAGTTATATAAAAATCGTGTTTTGACAGACTTATGGAAAGCGTCTTATAAATGTCGTCCATGTATAGCAGATTATTACATTCATATTTGTATGAAAATTTACATTGAGCATTGGTTACTTTTAAGTGTAAGTATACTGGCTGGAACGATTGCCATTTCATGTTTTTCCGGTGTATTTTCCCGGGTAGATTCATATTGTTTAATGTTGCAGTGTTATTTAGAATGTTGATTATCCATTCTTCTTTTGATCTTAATGTATTTGCTCGTAAATATAGGCGCCTTAGGTTTAAATAATCATTGTATTTAAGTAAATATAATTTTGCTCGCGAGTTGAAATAATTTCTGTTGTTTAAAATTATCCTCTTTTTGAGACTGTTTTCTTCATCGCTATGTAATAGCTGTTTATTTGATCTTCACTGAAGACAATAGGTCTATTGTTTGATATTGGTATATTTAGAGATGGATGTGCAGTCGATAATTTTATTCAATGAAATATATAATATCATAGCTAGAAATTTCTTGATGTGTATATCTTCCTGTTTATAATTTGCGTTTATAACTTCTGTGATAGTTTCAATAATATACAATTACCACACTCACTAACACACATACATACAGCAACACGCACGCGTGCCACACACGCGCACGCACACACACACACACACACACACACACACACACACACACACACACACACAAACACACATTTGCAGACATATCGTATGTGTATGTATTGTGGGAGTTGACAATTGCTAAGCCTGTAAAAATTTCTTGGTAATTATCAGTTAGATTTTGGAGGATTGGCAGAGTTCATGTTCCTTTTATTTCCAATATTTTGGAATTTATTGCGGTTGATGTTTAGCAGAGATACTGTGGGGCATGGGGGTTATAATTATATGAAAAACCGAAGCGAGAAACAAGAGTGTCGGCTAGAGGCGGTCTGGTGGAAGGAAAAAAGTGTGAGACACAGCAGTGTGCGTGGAGTAAGTAGGAAACGGTGCCTCTGTCAGTTAGAGATTACAGTGTAATGTTGACGGAACCTTTGCAACCAAATTGTTTATATATATTTCTTTACTACCCACAAGGGGCTAAACATAGAGGGGACAAACAAGGACAGACAAAGGGATTAAGTCGATTATATCGACCCCAGTGCGAAACTGGTACTTTATTTATCGACCCCGAAAGGATGACAGGCAAAGTCAACCTCGGCGGAATTTGAACCCAGAACGTAGCGATGGGCGAAATACTGCTAAGTATTTAGCCCGTCGTGCTAACGTTTCTGCCTGCTCGCCGCCAAATTGTTTATATACTACTACTACTACTACTACTACTACTACTACTACTACTACTACTACTACTGCTGCTGCTGCTGCTGCTGCTACTGCTACTGCTACCGCTACTGCTACTACTGCTGTAAAAGCAGCTCAGGGTCATATGACCAGTACGAAAAACCAAAACAAGCAGATGTAGTGTATAAACAAAGGCTTGTTTTGACTTCAGAGGT